>NC_041392.1:663301338-663379278 GCF_002162155.2 Triticum dicoccoides | reverse complement strand
ACCCCGTGGTGTGGAGGGTTGGATGAACAGTAGACTGTGGAGGGGTGGTTGAACAGGACCCCGTGGTCTGGAGGGCTGGATGAACAGTAGACGGTGGAGGGGTGCCTGTGGAGGGGTGGTTGAACAGGACCCCGTGGTGTGGAGGGCTGGATGAACAGTAGACGGTGGAGGGGTGGTTGAACAGTAGCCGGTGGAGTAGCGCGCGGTGGAGGCTGGATGAACAGGAGCCCATGGAGGCTGGATGAACAGGAGCCCGTGGAGGCTGGAGGAGGCCGACGGTGGAGATGAACAGTATCCCGTGGAGTCCCGTTTTGCGGTACGCCACACCCCTCCCGACGAACAGGACCCCCATTTCGACCGTAGCGCTCCAACATAAGTCCGTTTCCTCTGTTTTGTGGTACGCCACACCCCTCCCGATCAACAGGACCCCCGTTTCGACCGTAGGAGGTCCGTTTCCTCCGTTTTGCGGTACGCCAGACCCCTCTCGATGAACAGGATCCTGTTTCGAACGTGGCCGGTCGAACACAAGGCCGTTTCCTCTGTTCTGCGGTACGCCAGGCCTTGTTTCCATCGCCTGTTCCGTCCAAGCCTCCCGATGAACATGATGCATTCCGTTGCCTCCCCATGAACACGACGCATTTCGTTGCCTCCCCATGAATACGACGCATACCGTTGCCTCCCCATGAACACGACGACGACGCTGTTTCTCCGTTCCGACCAGCCATGTACACGAGCCCTGGCCGTACGTATGTGCGAGTAGGCGTTCGAGACCCCGCCCGTATGTACACATACGTGGCCGTTTTTATTTCTTGCACCCTGACGGCTGTACGTACGTGTAAATGCTACGTGCGTGCCTCTACTACGACATGTGCGCGCCTCTACTATGACACATGCGCGCCTCTACATCGACCAGTATGTACGTACACGTTCGCGACCAGAATGACAATGCTACGTACGTTGGTCGGTCCCAGCAGTCAGGGGGGCGAATCATTGTTTTTTGCCCGGACGCACTTCCTTGCATGCGAAGATGTACCTGGTGGGTGCCAGCAGTCAGGGGGGAATGTTTTTTTTGCAAAATACAATGGCCCGTCCGGTGGGTCCCAGCTGTAAGGCGGAGGAATCATTATTTTCCGCGTAATAAGGAGGCACTTCCACATATAGTCCACGTCCGATGGAAGTCGTTCCTTGACCACGTTGACCACGCCGCACCGAGAGCACCAATGCGGTGGACGACGGCGAGGCCTAGGAAGGGGACGAGGGAGGCAGGGAAGACTCGGCAGTTGTTTCCTAGGGGGTGGGAAGTACGACTGTATGAGGGTTTACTAGTTCGTCTGCCGTTGCCGGAGAATAACAGCATGTGTGGGTGAGTAGAGGGATGGCTAGGCCAGCGATGGGAGTACGGTCGGGCGGTGAGGCCTGCGCGGCAGCACAGCCGGCCGCGAGGATGAGGGAGCAGGCAGTCCCGCCGGCGCTTGTTTGAGCGGCTGGAGTAGGAAGAGCAGAGATTGAAGAAGCACGACGGCCGTTGGATGGACATCCAACAGTCATAACTTGTGCATCAACCTTTTTTTAGGAAAGCCTCAAATCTGTGGAAAACAGCATACAGCCCATCTGCCATTATTTCTAATAATTCACAGCCCATTTGCTAATTCTTAAGGTTTTTTGGAGCCCATATTCTTTTTGTTAGCATTACAGCCCATATTGTGGCAACGGTTAAAAAATTATACGAAATTTTGCATATTTCGGTGCGGTCCGAATTGTTTTTAATACCGAAATTTCGACTCACATTCAAACTGATTTTAAAAATAAATGTATATCAATATAAAATCCAACAAATTCTTCACGCATAAAAATTAATGTAATTTAAAATCTCGAAATGAAAAAAAGATATTTGAAACTAATTGCCGGTTTGATGTGTTTTAAAAATGTACAACCCATTTCTCATTACTGATTGGCCATTTTCTCGGCCAGCCGAACGAAAGCTCTCCTCGTCTTGAAAGATTTGCAGCCCAACAGGCCTGACAAAGCGACTTACTTGGCAAATCACAAAAAAACTAGGCTGTGGCCGTGGACCCAGTTGTCAGCCTCTCCACATACAGTACTCTTCCGATGGAAGTCGTTCCTTGACCACGTTGACCAAGCCGCGCGGAGAGCACCATGGCGGTGGACGACGGCGAGGCCTAGGAAGGGGACGACGCGGCAGTGGAAGCCCGCGCGGAGAGGACTACGATGGTTCACTGGTTCGGCTACGGTGTGAGGCTACCGTCGCTGCAGGGCCTGGCCAGCGGTGGGAATAGTAGGGGGCGATGAGGCCTCTGCGGCAGCATAGCCGGGCATGGGAGGCAGGATCACGCGGCACGACCGGCGCTGCTTTGGGCGGCTGGAGCAACAAGACCAGAGGTTGAAGAAGGACTACAGCCGTTGGATGGACATCGTACGGTCACTGGAGCTAGAATCGTTCATATTGACTAAGTTGACAAAGCCCTTCATCCCCGTCAACTTAGTAGGCCCACAAGTCAGCCTCCCAGCAAGGTGGGTCCCAGCTAGCCGGGGGAGTATTCATTTTTTTGTGCGTAATAAGGAGGCACTTCCGATGGGTCCGTGCTGACAGCGGGGGAATGTTTTTTTCACGAAATACGGTGGCCCGTCCGGTGGGTCCAAGCAGTCAGGGGGTAACGATTTTTTCGCAAAATACTGGTGGCCCATCTGGTGGGTTCCCGCTGTCAAGTGGAGAAATAATTATTTTCCGCGTAATAAGGAGGCACTTCCTTGCGGCTGCCGTGGACCCAGCTGTCAGCCTCTCCATGTATAGTACTCTTCCGATGGAAGTCGGCCGTTGACCACGTTAACCACGCCGCGCCGAGAGCACCAGGGCGGTGGACGACGGCGAGGACTAGGAAGGGGACGACTCGGAGCCGGGGAAGACGCAGCAGTGGATGCCCACGCGAAGAGGAGTACAAGGGTTCACTGGTTCAGCTGCGGTGTGAGGCTACTATCGTCGCAGAATAACAGGGGGTGTGGGTGAGTAGAGGGATGGCCTGGCCAGCAGTGTGAGTAGTAGGGGCGGTGAGGCCTCTGCGGCATCACAGCCGGCCACGGGAGGCAGGAGCACGCGGCACGACCGGCGCCGGTTTGGGCAGCTGGTGCAAGAAGACTAGAGGTTGAAGAAGCACTACGGCCGTCGGATGAACATCGTACGGTAACAGGAGCTAGAATCATTCATATCGACTAAGTTGACAAAGCCGTCCGTCCCCGTCAACTTGGTAGGCCCACAAGTCAGCCTCCCACTATGCTGGGTTCCATCTGGCAGGGGGAATATTCATTTTTTTTGTGCGTAATAAGGAGGCACTTCCTTGCGTGTGAAGATAGCTGGTGGGTCCAACATGTCAGCGGGGGGCACTTTGTTTTGCAAAATACAAAGGCCCTTCCGGTGGGTCCCAGATGTCACGTGGAGGAATCATTATTTTACGCGTAATAAGGAGGCATTTCCTTGTGTGCGGTCGTGGACCCAGCTGTCAGCCTCTCCACGCACATTCTACTTCCGATGGTGTCGTTCGTTGACCACGTTTACCACGCCGCGCCGAGCGCATCCAAGGTGGTGGACGATGGCGAGGCCCCGGACAACAACGAGCCGGAGATGGTAAGACGCGGGAGTAGATTCGCAGACAGAGAGGTGTACGAGGGTTAACTGGTTCTAGTGCGGTGTGGTTCGGCAGTCGGTGGAGAAGAACAGGAGGTGTGGAGGGGTGGAGGGATGGCCTAGCCGACGGTGGAGTAGCGCTTCATAGCGAAGCGTGCTAAGCAGAGCTGCTAGCAGCAGGAGGCGGGAGGTGGTCCCGGTGGCACTGGAGGAAGAGGAAGAGAGATTGAATATGGATGCCGGTCGTTGGATGTAAATCCAATGGCTAACATGTCAGAATCATTTGCTGACTAAATTGACAACGACTTGCATTGGCTTCGACCTATTGGCCCACATTTCAGCCTCCAAAAATGTGGCACGTATTCAACCCATTTTTCAGAATTTACAGTCTTTTTTTTGCGCGGTAGAATTTACAGTCAATTTGATATATTTTTTGAATTACAGCCATTAGCTGGGCTGGGTGAACAAATAATGTAGCATCCATGCGGCCAGTTTATGTTATTTCCTAAAAAATTACAGGCCATTTGCACTTTCTCGAAATACACGATTTTGCTGGGCTGATTCTAATTATAATGTTGGGTTGGGCCAGCAATGTTATCAAAAAATAAAAAGGGGCTGAGCATTTTGTTATAAATATATTTAAATAATAAGTGATATTATTACATTCGTCCTTAAATCTTACCAAGCTTTTGTACACAATCACTAGGATTTTCGTGCCAAAATAATCTAGGATTTTATTTGTTAAGAAATTATTTTTATAAGTTAATAAGATGTGGGATATTGTTTTCTTACATATGTAAGTATTTGTTAAATATATGATGACAATAAAAATAATATATAATAACATATAAAATAATTTTCTTTAGAAAAACAGGGAGCATCTCCCTGGTTCCATTGCTGAGAACGAAACCACAACATATTCTGATACAGCAGCTCAAAGAGCAGTTCGAAAGCAAAGGTAGAAAAGCTACAAACTAGGGGGTGGATGAACAAGTTCTCTGAATAACACAAATCACCCGAGCGGTGCCAAAGGCAGAGTGGATAGAGCACTCAATGACACAAGGAGGGTCCAACGAAGCCTTCATGGTCTTCAGCCGAGGGGCCGTGTCAGCCTGCGGTGACCAGTAAGAAATCGAAGACACCGGGCTGGAAGGCATAGCATGGTGGATGTCCCTCTTTTTCGGCACCAGGTGACCATCATCTTCATCAGAGATCTTGAGACGACCCACAGGTCCAGCCACAGAGCAGGTCGGGCCTTGTTCAGCCACAAGTGATCGTCAACGGTTTCTGGAGGGATTTTGTTAGGGTTTCCACAAAGCTCGTCAACTTGTCCTTGTCCGATCCGGACAAGAGAATCGCCCAGTTCCTCACCATGTTCCTGATCAACCTCAAGACCTGCGGAATGCAAATCCAAGAGGTGTTACTGAAAATCATAGAATTTCTATATTTCCAGAGGCACCAAAGGACAACTGAGCTAACAGTGTTTAAAACTGAGCACTTTTTGGTAGCAATCCAGAATCTGGCGACAGATTCTAAGGATGAGCCAATCTGACTAGAGAAATATTCCTCAATGTGGGCCCAGAGATGTTTAGCAACTATACATTCAAAAAATAGGTGAGAACAAGACTCTTGTTCCAAGAAGTAAACACAATCAATGGGTTTGATGATGTGTCTCTTCCTAAGGTTACCCCTAGTCATCAATTTGTTTTTGGAGAGAAGCCAGAGAAATACATGAATTTTAGGGGGAACTCTCAATGTCTAGACAGCAGGGATAAACACGGGTTGAACCCCTCTAAAGTTGATAACATGATAGAGGGAGCTGGAGGAATACTTCCCCTTATTGTCCAGCTGCCAAATCAGGGCATCCGGCTCGGCAGTAAAGGTAATGCTTTTGGCAATTTCCTCCAATTGGAACCATTGTTCCATGAGACTATCACTAAAGTTCCTTCTAAAAGAGAGTTTTAGGCATTGACCGTCCCAAACTTCATTGACACTTTTGGTAAGCTCATTGCAGACAGAGTAAATAGGACGAATTTGGACTGCTAGGGGGGATGTGCCAAACCAAGTATCTTCCCAGAACCTGGTTCTGCTCCCATCCCCTATGTTCCATCTGTAGCCAAATTTCACAGCATGCATAATAGATTTTAATCCTTTCCAGAATCTAGAGGTCTTAGGGTTGGAGGAAGGGACAAAAATATTAGGTTTATTTCCTAGGTATTTATGGGCAATAAGAAGCTTCCAGGGTTTCAAGTCTTCCTCATAAAATCTTTTAATCCAAGACCCTAGAAGATAGATGTTAATTTCTTGGAGGTTAGGTATGCCCAGGCCTCCAAAATCTTTTTTCATTGAGACTGGGGCCCAATTAGCAAGGTGTAGCTTCCTATTTCCCTCAAAATCATTCCACAAGAAATGAGACATCTGAGAATTGATGAGGTTCACTGCCCATTTAGGGAACTTGAAGAAGGAGAGGAGATACACTGGAATGCTAGCCAAACAAGCTTGTATGAGGATCAATCTACCTCTATAAGGGAGAAGTTTGCCCCTCCACCCAGCAATCCTTTTAATGATTTTATACAGAATGGTTGGATATCCTCTCTCCTCAGTTTATCATAGTGGAGAGGGATACCTAAGTACTTAATGGGGAAGTTACCTTTATTACAAACTAGAATAGAGAGGAAGTCAGCTAACTCCTGATCATCCATGTTGATAGGGATGAGTTCACTTTTAGAGTAGTTGATTCTCATGCCTAAGACTTGTTCAAACCAGGTTAGAATAGTTTTCAGATTGCTAGCATGTGTGGAGTCATTGTCTAAGAAAGGGATGGTATCATCTGCATATTGAAGGCAGATGATGCCACCATGGCAGATCTCAGGACAGAGCCCTGCAATCAGACTATGATCAGCCTTTTTGTCTCAGCATTTTAGTAAGAATGTCCATTACTAAATTAAACAAAAGTGGGGAGATGGGGTCACCTTGCCTAAGGCCTTTACCAGCAAGGAAAAAAATCACTTTCATAGTTATTTAACTTGATGCCAACAGACCGCCCATGAGTAAGTTGCTGGATCCAACTCTCCTCTATGAAAGGCTTGCAAAAGATCTAAGAGATCATTTTTCACCAAGTCCCAAAAATGCTGGTGAAACAAGAAGGGAATCCCATCAGGACCAGGAGCCACATCAGGATAAGAGTTAAAAATGGCTTCCTTCACCTCTGTCTCTGAAAAAGGGGCTTCTAGCAGCTCATTTTCAGCAGGAGGGACTTTTTTAGAAGCAGAGAAAAAATTGTTTTGTAGAGAGAAACCAGAAGGGTTTTCTTTCTTAAACAGGTCTTTGTAGAAGTCACTAGCCACTTTCAGCATCTCATCTACCTCAGTAACAGGGCCATTAGGGCCATCAAGGGAGTGAATGAGGGTTTTCCTCCTCCTCTGGTTAGCTACTGCATGGAAGTAAGCAGTATTTCTATCACCCTCCTTAATGTTCGTATCTCTAGACCTTTGTTTGGCTTTGATTTCTTCTTGAAGCCAAATTTTCTTGAGCTCTCCAGGGACAAAGTTTAATCTATTAGTCTCAGCCTCAGGGAGGTCAGTGGTTTCTGCCTTAATATCTAGAGAATCAAACTCAAGGAGGAGAACCCTTTTGTATCTTCTAAGATTAGCTACCTCATTGGAGTTCCACCCTTTGGTAGTTCTTCTAAATCCCCTGGTTTTGATTTGCCAATTTTCTAGGGGGCAGCTGCTCCTAGTAGGCTCATTCCAGATTTTCCTGACTAGCTCAGTAAAATCTTCTCTAAGCAACAACCACTTTTCAAATTTAAAACTATTGCTCTTTGGAGTTTGGTTAAGACCAGAGTCCCAGAGCAAAGGAGTGTGTTCACTACCATATCTGGGTAGAGCTCTACAACTAGAAAGGGGAAAGAAACTATCTAATTCTGTGTCACAGAAAATTTTGTCAATGGTGGACATAATCCTGGAGCAGCACTTCCAACATATTTAGCAGAACTGTGGGTTTTCCTTCTGACAGGGCAATTCTCAACTTTATGGGTAACCATTTTGCAGATAAAACAACTCTTGGGCTTGACACATTTATCCAAATGATGCCATGGTTCCCCACAGTTGTAGCAGATCACCTCAGAGTATGGCATAAGGCCCGAAGCAGGGGCAGGAGCAGTTTTCTGGATGTCCTATCTCTTCTTTTGCTGATTCTTGCCTTGAGATTTCCCACTGATCTAAGAGTCAGAACCACCAGCAGATTGATCTTGGGCAATTACAGGAGTCTGCCCAGATTGTGCCCCCATTTGGGGCGGAGGTGGGCCGTACCACTGCCAACCGGCGCTCCCCCTATTGTGATAGGGGAAATTCATTGGAGTTCCTGGTTCCTTCTTGTTGGAAATATGCCCTAGAGGCAATAATAAAAGTATTATTATATTTCATTGTTCATGATAATTGTCTTTTATTCATGCTATAACTGTATTATCCGGAAATCGTAATACACGTGTGAATACATAGACCTCAATATGTCCCTAGTGAGCCTCTAGTTGACTAGCTCGTTGTGATCAATAGATAGTCATGATTTCCTGGCTATGGACATTGGATGTCGTTGATAACGGGATCACATCATTAGGAGAATGATGTGATGGACAAGACCCAATCCTAAGCATAGCACAAAGGTCGTTTAGTTCGTTTGCTAGAGCTTTGCCAATGTCAAGTATCTCTTCCTTAGACCATGAGATCGTGTAACTCCCGGATACCGTAGGAGTGCCTTGGGTGTATCAAACGTCACAACGTAACTGGGTGACTATAAAGGTGCATTACAGGTATCTCCGAAAGTAGCTGTTGGGTTGACACGGATCGAGACTGGGATTTGTCACTCTGTATGACGGAGAGGTATCTCTGGGCCCACTCGGTAATGCATCATCATAATGAGCTCAAGGTGACCAAAGTGTTGGCCACGAGATCATGCATTACGGTACGAGTAAAGTGACTTGCCGGTAACGAGACTGAACAAGGTATTGGGATACCGACGATCGAGTCTCGGGCAAGTAACGTACTGATTGACAAAGGGAATTGTATACAGGGTTTGATCGAATCCTCGACATCGTGGTTCATCTGATGACAACATCGAGAAGCATGTGGGAGCCAACATGGGTATCCAGATCCCGCTGTTGGTTATTGACCGGAGAACGTCTCGGTCATGTCTACATGTCTCCCGAACCCGTAGGGTCTACACACTTAAGGTTCGATGACGCTAGGGTTATAAAGGAAGTTTGTATGTGGTTACCGAATGTTGTTTGGAGTCCCGGATGAGATCCCGGACGTCACGAGGAGTTCCGGAATGGTCCGGAGGTAAAGATTTATATATGGGAAGTCCTATTTTGGCCACCGGAAAATGTTCGGGATTTTTCGGTATTGTACCGGGAAGGTTCTAGAAGGTTCCGGAGTGGGGCCCACCTGCATGGGGGGACCCACATGAACGTGAGTAGTGGGGGAAAGGCCCCACACCCCTGGTAAAGGCGCACCAAGATCCCCCCTTAGAAGGAATAAGATCATATCCCGAAGGGATAAGATCAAGATCCCTAAAAAGGGGGGATAACAATCGGTGGGGAAGGAAATGATGGGATTTCTTTCCTCCCACCTTGGCCAACGCCCCAATGGACTTGGAGGGCAAGAAACCAGCCCCTCCACCCCTATATATAGTGGGGAGGCGCATGGGAGCTTATCACAAGCCAAGGCGCAGCCCCTCCCCTCCCCAACACCTCTCCTCCTCCGTATATGCTTGGCGAAGCCCTGTCGGAGTACTGCTGCACCAACTACACCACGCCGTCGTGCTGCCGTTGGAGCAATCTTCCTCAACCTCTCCTTCCCCCTTGCTGGATCAAGAAGGAGGAGACGTCTCCCGTCCCGTACGTGTGTTGAACGCGGAGGTGCTGTCCGTTCAGCACTTGGACATCGGTGATCCGAATCACGTTCGAGTACGACTCCATCATCACCATCCCCTTGGCTAGCTTCCGCTCGTGATCTACAAGTGGTATGTAGATGCAAACTCTCTCCCTTGACTCGTTGCTTAGATGAACTCATAGATGGATCTTGGTGAAACCGTAGGAAAAATTTTAATTTTCTGCAACATTCCCCAACAGTGGCATCATGAGCTAGGTCTATGCGTAGTTCTCTTTGCACGAGTAGAACACAATTTTGTTGTGGGTGTGGATTTTGTCATCTTACTTGCCTCTACTAGTCTTTTCTTGCTTCGGCGGTATTGTGGGATGAAGCGGCCCGGACCAACCTTACACGTACTCTTACGTGAGACCGGTTCCACCGACTGACATGCACTAGTTGCATAAGGTGGCTGGCGGGTGTCTGTCTCTCCCACTTTAGTTGGAGCGGATTCAATGAAAAGGGCCCTTATGAAGGGTAAATAGAAGTTGACAAAATCACGTTGTGGTTATTCGTAGGTAAGAAAACGTTCTTGCTAGAACCCAATTGCAGCCACGTAAAAGATGCAACAACAATTAGATGACGTCTAACTTGTTTTTGCAGCGATTGATCATGTGATGTGATATGGCCAGAAGTTGTGATGAATGATGAATTGTGATGTATGAGATCATGTTCTTTGTAATAGGATTCACGACTTGCATGTCGATGAGTATGACAACCGGCAGGAGCCATAGGAGTTGTCTTTATTTTTTGTATGACCTGCGTGTCATTGAAGAACGCCATGTAACAACTTCATGGAGCCCCGAAGATGAAGATCAATGGAGCTATATGATATTGGCCATATCATGTCACAACTATATAATTGCATGTGATGTTTATTATGTTTATGCATCTTGTTTACTTAGGACGACGGAAGTAAATAAGATGATCCCTTACAAAAATTTCAAGAAGTGTTCTCCCCTAACTGTGCACCGTTGCTACAGTTCGTCGCTTCTAAGCACCACGTGATGATCGGGTGTGATGGATTCTTACGTTCACATACAACGGGTGTAAGACAGTTTTACACAGCGAAAACACTTAGGGTTAACTTGACGAGCCTAGCATGTGCAGACATGGCCTCGGAACACGGAGACCGAAAGGTCGAACACGAGTTGTATGGAAGATACGATCAACATGAGAATGTTCACCGACGATGACTAGTCCGTCTCATGTGATGATCGGACACGGCCTAGTCGACTCGGATCGTGTAACACTTAGATGACTAAAGGGATGTCTAATCTGAGTGGGAGTTCATAATTTGATTAGAACTTAATTATCATGAACTTAGTCTAAAACCTTTGCAAATATGTCTTGTAGATCAAATGGCCAACACTCATGTCAACATGAACTTCAACGCGTTCCTAGAGAAAACCAAGCTGAAAGATGATGGCAGCAACTATACGGACTGGGTCCAGAACCTGAGGATCATCCTCATAGCTGCCAGGAAACAATATGTCCTAGAAGGACCGCTAGGTGACGCTCCCGTCCCAGAGAACCAAGACATTATGAATGCTTGGCAAACTTGCGCTGATGATTACTCCCTCGTTCAGTGCGGCATGCTTTACAGCTTAGAACCGGGGCTCCAAAAGCGTTTTGAGCATCACGGAGCATATGAGATGTTCGAAGAGCTGAAACTAGTTTTCCAAGCTCATGCCCGGGTCGAGAGATATGATGTCTCCGACAAGTTCTACAGTTGTAAGATGGAGGAAAACAGTTCTGTCAGTGAGCACATCCTGAAGATGTCTGGGTTGCACAACCGTATGACCCAGCTGAACATTAACCTCCCAGATGAGGCGGTCATTGACAGAATCCTCCAGTCGCTCCCACCAAGCTACAAGAGCTTTGTGATGAACTACAACATGCAGGGGATGGAAAAGACCATTCCTGAAGTGTTCTCGATGCTGAAGTCAGCAGAGGCTGAAATCAAGAAAGAACATCAAGTGTTGATGGTCAATAAGACCACTAAGTTCAAGAAGGGCAAGGGTAAGAAGAACTTCAAGAAGGACGGCAAGGAGGTTGCCGCGCCTGGTAAGCCAGTTACCGGGAAGAAGTCAAAGAATGGACCTAAGCCTGAGACTGAGTGCTTTTATTGCAAGGGGAAGGGTCACTGGAAGCGGAACTGCCCCAAATACTTAGCAAATAAGAAGGCCGGCAAAACCAAAGGTATATTTGATATACATGTAATTGATGTGTACCTTACCAGTACTCGTAGTAACTCCTGGGTATTTGATACCGGTGCCGTTGCTCATATTTGTAACTCACAGCAGGAGCTGCGGAATAAACGGAGATTGGCGAAGGACGAGGTGACAATGCACGTCGGGAATGGTTCCAGAGTCGATGTGATCGCCGTCGGCACGCTGCCTCTACATTTACCTACGGGATTAGTTTTGAACCTTAATAATTGTTATTTAGTGCCAAGTTTGAGCATGAACATTGTATCTGGATCTCGTTTAATACGAGATGGCTACTCATTTAAGTCTGAGAATAATGGTTGTTCGATTTATATGAGAGATATGTTTTATGGTCATGCTCCGATGGTCAATGGTTTATTCTTAATGAATCTCGAGCGTAATATTACACATATTCATAGTGTAGATGCCAAAAGATGTAAAGTTGATAACGATAGTCCCACATACTTGTGGCACTGCCGCCTTGGTCACATTGGTGTCAAGCGCATGAAGAAGCTCCATGCCGATGGACTTTTAGAGTCTCTTGATTATGAATCGTTTGACACATGCGAACCATGCCTCATGGGCAAGATGACCAAGACTCCGTTCTCCGGAACAATGGAGCGAGCAACCAACTTATTGGAAATCATACATACCGATGTGTGCGGTCCAATGAGCGTTGAGGCTCGCGGAGGATATCGTTATGTTCTCACTCTCCCTGATGACTTAAGTAGATATGGGTATGTCTACTTAATGAAACACAAGTCTGAGACCTTTGAAAAGTTCAAGGAATTTCAGAATGAGGTGGAGAATCAACGTGACCGAAAGATAAAGTGCCTACGATCAGATCATGGAGGAGAATATTTAAGTCACGAATTTGGCACACACTTAAGGAAATGTGGAATCGTTTCACAACTCACGCCGCCTGGAACACCTCAGCGAAACGGTGTGTCCGAACGTCGTAATCGCACTCTATTGGATATGGTGCGGTCTATGATGTCTCTTACTGATTTACCGCTATCATTTTGGGGATACGCTCTAGAGACAACTACATTCACTTTAAATAGGGCACCGTCTAAATCCGTTGAGACGACACCGTATGAATTATGGTTTGGGAAGAAACCTAAGCTGTCGTTTCTAAAAGTTTGGGGATGCGATGCTTATGTCAAGAAACTTCAACCTAAAAAGCTCGAACCCAAGTCGGAAAAATGCGTCTTCATAGGATACCCTAAGGAAACTGTCGGGTATACCTTCTACTTAAGATCCGAGGGAAAAATCTTTGTTGCCAAGAACGGATGCTTTCTGGAAAAAGAGTTTCTCTCGAAAGAAGTAAGTGGGAGGAGAGTAGAACTCGATGAAGTACTACCTCTCGAACGGGAAAGTGGTGCAGCTCAGGAAAATGTTCCTGTGATGCCCACACCAACTGAAGAGGAAACCAATGATGATGATCAAGGTACTTCGGATCAAGTTGCTACTGAACTTCGTAGGTCCACAAGGACACGTTCCGCACCAGAGTGGTACGGCAACCCCGTCCTGGAAATCATGTTGTTAGACAACGGTGAACCTTCGAACTATGAAGAAGCGATGGCGGGCCCAGATTCCAACAAATGGCTTGAAGCCATGAAATCCGAGATAGAATCCATGTATGAAAACAAAGTATGGACTTTGACAGACTTGCCCGATGATCGGCGAGCGATAGAAAACAAATGGATCTTTAAGAAGAAGACAGACGCGGATGGTAATGTCACCATCTATAAAGCTCGACTTGTCGCTAAGGGTTATCGACAGGTTCAAGGGATTGACTACGACGAGACATTCTCTCCCGTAGCGAAGCTATAGTCCGTCCGAATCATGTTAGCAATTGCCGCATACTATGATTATGAGATATGGCAGATGGACGTCAAAACAGCATTCCTTAACGGGCATCTTAAGGAAGAACTGTATATGATGCAGCCGGAAGCTTTTGTCGATCCTAAGAACGCTAACAAAGTATGCAAGCTCCAGCGATCCATTTATGGGCTGGTGCAAGCATCTCGGAGTTGGAATATTCGCTTTGATGAGATGATCAAAGCGTTTGGGTTTATGCAGACTTATGGAGAAGCCTGCGTTTACAAGAAAGTGAGTGGGAGCTCTGTAGCATTTCTCATATTATATGTAGATGACATACTCTTGATGGGAAATAATATAGAATTTCTGGACAGCATTAAGGCCTATTTGAATAAGTGTTTTTCAATGAAGGACCTTGGAGAAGCTGCTTACATATTAGGCATCAAGATCTATAGAGATAGATCGAGACGCCTCATAGGTCTTTCACAAAGCACATACCTTGATAAGATTTTGAAGAGGTTCAAAATGGATCAGTCCAAGAAGGGGTTCTTGCCTATGTTACAAGGTGTGAGATTGAGCTCGGCTCAGTCACCGACCACGGCAAAAGATAAAGAAGAGATGAGTGTCATCCCCTATGCTTCAGCCATAGGATCTATTATGTATGCCATGCTGTGTACCAGACCTGATGTAAACCTTGCCGTGAGTTTGGTAGCTAGATACCAAAGTAATCCCGGCAAGGAACACTGGACAGCAGTCAAGAATATCCTGAAGTACCTGAAAAGGACAAAGGACATGTTTCTCGTTTATGGAGGAGATGAAGAGCTTGTCGTAAAGGGTTACGTCGACGCTAGCTTCGACTCAGATCCGGATGACTCTAAGTCACAAACCGGATACGTGTATATGTTGAATGGTGGAGCAGTAAGCTGGTGCAGCTGCAAGCAGAGCGTCGTGGCGGGATCTACGTGTGAAGCGGAGTACATGGCAGCCTCGGAGGCAGCGCATGAAGCGATTTGGGTGAAGGAGTTCATCACCGACCTAGGAGTCATACCCAATGCGTCGGGGCCAATAAAACTCTTCTGTGACAACACTGGAGCTATTGCCCTTGCCAAGGAGCCCAGGTTTCACAAGAAGACCAGGCACATCAAGCGTCGTTTCAACTCCATCCGTGAAAATGTTCAAGATGGAGACATAGAAATTTGCAAAGTACATACGGATCTGAATGTCGCAGATCCGTTGACTAAACCTCTCTCGCGAGCTAAACATGATCAACACCAGAACTCTATGGGTGTTCGATTCATCACAATGTAACTAGATTGGTGACTCTAGTGCAAGTGGGAGACTGTTGGAAATATCCCCTAGAGGCAATAATAAAAGTATTATTATATTTCATTGTTCATGATAATTGTCTTTTATTCATGCTATAACTGTATTATCCGGAAATCGTAATACACGTGTGAATACATAGACCTCAATATGTCCCTAGTGAGCCTCTAGTTGACTAGCTCGTTGTGATCAACCGATAGTCATGATTTCCTGGCTATGGACATTGGATGTCGTTGATAACGGGATCACATCATTAGGAGAATGATGTGATGGACAAGACCCAATCCTAAGCATAGCACAAAGGTCGTTTAGTTCGTTTGCTAGAGCTTTGCCAATGTCAAGTATCTCTTCCTTAGACCATGAGATCGTGTAACTCCCGGATACCGTAGGAGTGCCTTGGGTGTATCAAACGTCACAACGTAACTGGGTGACTATAAAGGTGCATTACAGGTATCTCCGAAAGTAGCTGTTGGGTTGACACGGATCGAGACTGGGATTTGTCACTCCGTATGACGGAGAGGTATCTCTGGGCCCACTCGGTAATGCATCATCATAATGAGCTCAAGGTGACCAAAGTGTTGGCCACGAGATCATGCATTACGGTACGAGTAAAGTGACTTACCGGTAACGAGACTGAACAAGGTATTGGGATACCGACGATCGAGTCTCGGGCAAGTAACGTACCGATTGACAAAGGGAATTGTATACAGGGTTTGATCGAATCCTCGACATCGTGGTTCATCCGATGACAACATCGAGAAGCATGTGGGAGCCAACATGGGTATCCAGATCCCGCTGTTGGTTATTGACCGGAGAACGTCTCGGTCATGTCTACATGTCTCCCGAACCCGTAGGGTCTACACACTTAAGGTTCGATGACGCTAGGGTTATAAAGGAAGTTTGTATGTGGTTACCGAATGTTGTTCGGAGTCCCGGATGAGATCCCGGACGTCACGAGGAGTTCCGGAATGGTCCGGAGGTAAAGATTTATATATGGGAAGTCCTATTTTGGCCACCGGAAAATGTTCGGGATTTTTCGGTATTATACCGGGAAGGTTCTAGAAGGTTCCGGAGTGGGGCCCACCTGCATGGGGGGACCCACATGAACGTGAGTAGTGGGGGAAAGGCCCCACACCCCTGGTAAAGGCGCACCAAGATCCCCCCTTAGAAGGAATAAGATCATATCCCGAAGGGATAAGATCAAGATCCCTAAAAAGGGGGGATAACAATCGGTGGGGAAGGAAATGATGGGATTTCTTTCCTCCCACCTTGGCCAACGCCCCAATGGACTTGGAGGGCAAGAAACCAGCCCCTCCACCCCTATATATAGTGGGGAGGCGCATGGGAGCTTATCACAAGCCAAGGCGCAGCCCCTCCCCTCCCCAACACCTCTCCTCCTCCGTATATGCTTGGCGAAGCCCTGTCGGAGTACTGCTGCACCAACTACACTACGCCGTCGTGCTGCCGTTGGAGCAATCTTCCTCAACCTCTCCTTCCCCCTTGCTGGATCAAGAAGGAGGAGACGTCTCCCGTCCCGTACGTGTGTTGAACGCGGAGGTGCTGTCCGTTCAGCACTTGGACATCGGTGATCCGAATCACGTTCGAGTACGACTCCATCATCACCATCCCCTTGGCTAGCTTCCGCTCGTGATCTACAAGTGGTATGTAGATGCAAACTCTCTCCCTTGACTCGTTGCTTAGATGAACTCATAGATGGATCTTGGTGAAACCGTAGGAAATTTTTTAATTTTCTGCAACGTTCCCCAACACTTCTCATCCTCCAGCTAGATGTTGTCTCTCAGGAAGCAGAAATAACCACCAGACAACTTAATTGAAGCAGATTGCAAGCCTTATTTCAATCTTCTGTAGGTTTGGGGGAGAGGTAAGGTACGGGATCCACCTGCTCCGGCTCCGGTGGCGTGCTGGTGGGCAGGAGTCCAGTCAAGCATTCCCATCTCGCAGCATGGCGTGGATCTCCTAAATTCACTTCTCCTTTCGCCCATCGAACGAACGCAATCGGTAGCTCACTGGGTGGGGCATCCTGTGCTTCTCCAATAAATCTCCTTTGAAGTAGATCCGCAGGGCTAGATTCAGCAGCTCCCAATCCACATGATCCTTGCACATCCGAGCATACCTGCGCGAGTGAGAGAACGGATTCGGTCCCTCCTCGGCTTACTCCCTCGCAGCTTGCTCCTCTGCTTCCCTCCATTAACGCGTGCACTGGGTCCAGGAGAGAGCGTCGTCGCGGATCCGCATCGCCCGCTGCCTCCATCTCCTCCCTCGAGTCTCCCGCAGCACCGCCAGCGTGACGGAGTCGAGCGGCTGGAGCATCTGCGGGAAGGCTTTGTAGACATGTGGGAGATGCATCTTGTACATCTGCCTGTCTTCCAGCCATTCCCCCGTGGATATGGCCGGCAACTCCATGGGGCGCGCGAGCGGACTTGCTGAGGGGGGCAGGCGCGCCCGGAGTCAGGAGGCGGGGGATGGTGGCGAGATCTATTTGCCAATTACTCCCTCCTTTTCAGTTTATAGGGCTCAATTCAAAAATCTCACCAACCAAGGTAGATGATGAATGGTGGAATAATTTTTGTAGTTTGCAAAAGCACCTAACTAATGCACTTGTTTTCCTCAAAAAATTATGTTTATTAATGCATAAATTGCAATGCATGCATCCATAAAGTACATGCATTGGTCAATTTTCTCTTAATACTTGCATGCAATGATTTAATGCACCTTGGAGTCTGAACATGTGATGGAAAACAACCAAATTGAGCCTTATAAAATGGAAAAACTAAAATTTGAGATAAGCCCTATAAACCGAAAAGGAGGGAGTATGTGAACTAAACAGTCAACATATAAAATAATTTAAATATACTAGTCATTAACCCGTGCATTCGCACGGGCTAGTTATCTAATTTTATCTTTATAACCATATCGAGGTTTATTTTGTGGCAATAGTGTCACTATTTTTTCTTATTCGCGTATAAATATTTGACAGATTTGTGTTTGGATGTTCACATGAACTTAATGATGAAAGTAGCATATTGAAAAACATAAAAGACTCGGTCTCTGACCTGGTCAAGTGAGAATCTTAAGTTAGCTCTGCTGAAATACATGACACGGTTGTACAGGTAGCTCTTTGCCGGTGCTTTTGGCTGATGGCAGAACGTGCAAGTACCTAAGCCAAGCTAAGTACCGGAAACACTTTTCATTGGATTGTTCCCTCCAGAAATCCATGTACGTGAGGCTCACTCTAATCAATTCTTGCCTTCTGCACACACATAGATAGAACACACATGTAATGCCTGATGGATTCACGTCTAGACATGCATGCACTTGAGGCACATGCTAATCGATTATCGCCTGCTGGAAACATATACAACACACGTGTAATACAGGTTAATTCCACTTCTAGTGCCTTCCTTTTCACTATATTTCTGACCGGGTTGTTGCAATTTAGTACATGTATATATAGGCCAATAGCACATGTCTAAGTAGGATTAGGTTTCTTATACTACGATCTGGAAGGCACATGTGTCATGCCTAATTCTAACATCTTGCTTTTCATTGTTGTGGAGAAGAAGAATCTTACTATCAATATTGTAGAAGAACTGGAAATACGGATCAAGATCATCTCGCTATCGAGCAAGATGCAGAGCAAGGCTGGTCAGTATCATGGGAAGGATTGGGATATATTTTCCATGCTGCTCATGGCGAGAAAAACCTATGTCTTGACTCGCATAGCTATATATATATACGCGTTCATCTGCCATGGTATTCAAAGGCGAAATTACTATGTAGTGTAGAACATATGGCTGCATACCTCAACATGTTCCTATAAACCTTTTGATATTCAAGTTCAACCGGCAGTGCTGCCTTGAGAAATCCCATGTTACCTCCATGCCCTTGACGTCCATGGCATTGGGCCTCTGATGTTGTTGCTTTCTCAGGCCTAAGCCTTCCTCTCAGCAAGCTGCAACGGCCTACCGCTAGGGTACTGCGACATTGGTTGATTTAATTGATCGCTTGACTCATACTTGTGTGTTTCATGTCCATCAGTTCGTCGATGCAAATCTGTCCAGGCGCCAAACCTCAATCTGATCTGCCATTGCTATAACTGCATCAGATGCACTCAAACTCCAAGCAACAGAGGACACGGAGGCGCAGAGGCGGCCAATCCTCCTTGAGCCTTGTTTCATGGCCATCAGTTCGTCAATGCAATTTTGTCCAGGCTCTGAACCTCAATCTGATCTGCCATTGCTATAACTACGTCAGATGCACACGGAGATGTAGAGGCAACCAGTCCTCCTTGAGCCGAGGCAACAAAGATTAATCAGGATGGCAGGGAGATCAAAAGAGGTGGCAGAGGAGATGGCCTTTTTTGTGGGCCAGGGAAGATGTGTTTCGTGAGAGGAAGGAAGGAGAAAATAAAGAGATAAGGAGGAGGAAGGAGATTAATGAGGACGGGTCCAACGGTTATACATAGATCTATAGGTGGCGGCTAGTTTTACAACTGAGACATGGTGATATAATTATATTGATTGATCTACACCATTTAAATTTGGTCCCACGAGATGAACGGTTTCTAATTACTGATTAACGTGGTAATTTCTTGGGAGTCTGTAACTAGTATAACTATAGATATAATATAGTTAAAAGGGAAACATAAGTTGGACCTGGCGTTCCTATTCTTATATAGAAAAATAGAACAGACCTCCGTGTTTTCTTCAAAAAAATACATAAATTGGGCTGCCAAAAATAAAACCTCGGATGGGAGGTCCATAGGCCGGTCGATACATGACGTCCCTAAGAAAATACAAACAGGCCTATGGACCTCCCATCCGAGGTCGTGGGCTACGCATGTTAAAAATGAAAGCCTAGACGGGGCAGCCCAAAACCACGTCCGACACTTGCCAAAACTTCGTCCCTCATTTTCTCTGTGTTTCGCACAATCGACATTGTGTGGGCATTTTGACTGTGCATCATATGAAGATGTGCTATGCATGAATGTTGATCAGCATGATGTTAACTGGCTGGTAGTTCCATTTTCGACCATGAATAAAACTTCCAACATGATGTTAACCCTGTTTGAAAAGTCCATGTTAATATAAATGCTCTGCCTCTGAAAGTTGCAGTTTCTTATCTAAAATTGAACTTGCAGTTTCTTATCTGAAACTGAAACTTGCAGTTTCTTCTCTGAGAATCACATTGTCTGCACTTTTATACTCCTATGAAACTACATTTTTTTCAGTGCTAAAAATAGATATCTAGAATTCATAAAATACTTTATATGCTCAATATTGCAAATCTAAAATTCAAAAGACATTCATATCTGAAAGTACTCTCAAAATACACAACACGAAACACAATTCACAACCTGCAAATACTGACAACCCTAAGCTCCTCCTGACAATTCACAACCTGCCCGACTATTGGGCTTGGGGGGGGGGGCAGCCCCCTCCTATTCCTCGGCGGCAGACAGCCGCCCCGTGAGACGATGTGAACGGCGAGGGAGACGATGGCAGGGAAGCGTCATCGGGCCAACTGCTTTTCTCCTCTTGTAGTTGGGTTCGGTCGACGAAGACTCCACCGGCTCGCTCTGGCAGGACACCCTCACAAACGGCACCCTGTAGATGCTCGATCCTTCAATCTCTGGTGGATGCTCCATCTGGGATTGATACTCCCACCACCGCTCCCTCATGATCGGATTCGATGAATCTGTTTGCTCCATGGCCCAGAGGAGCAGCTCTATGTACTCCGGCGCGACTCCCTCCGGGAGTATCGCCGCCTTTTCGCTCTGTTGTAGATATTTGGCCATGGATGTCGCTGTCGCCGCTAGTTGGTCCTTGTTGTCAAACCAAGACTATATCTCCAACATCCTAGCTAGCTTCACAGGGTCGCCGTCTGCGATCCTCACGTATCGGTTGTACTCCTCCGTCGATCTACTTCTCCACAGCACCTTCACTCGCCAGTGGTGGTTTTTGAATGGAAGAGGAGAGGAGCAGCACTAGTTTTGGATTAGAACGGGAGAGGAGCGACGCTGGTTTTGGACTGGAATAGGAGAGGAGGGGCGGCGGTTTTGAAATGGAAGAGGAGAGGAGCGGCGCCGCATTTAGATTGGAACAGGAGAGGAGCGGCGGTGGTTTAAGAGGAGAAGAGCGGAAGAGCGGCGCTGTTCTTGGAAGTATTTTTTGTTGTTTCGCGTATTTTGGGTCAAAGTTTGACCACGTACTGTATTTGACAAGCAAAATGTGAATGCATGTCACCAAAAATTGTATCGTTTGGTTCGTATCTGAATGTACTTTCAAATTATACTCCCTCCATTTTTGTATACAAGGCCACAAACTCATATTACAGGTACCAAGGTAAAAATCAATGCTATGTTTAAGTCAATGTTGCAAGCTAGCTTGTCACCTTGATTGTCATGTTAATTAATCTAGCTTTTCTCTCCCAAGCACAACAAGCCAACCCTCTTACTCCTCATTGGTTGATTAATGTTGGGAATGCAAGCTAACCTTCTCACTCCCGCATGCACACAAGGGATGTTAATGTCCTCGGGTGCTAGTACGAGGCAAACGCCATCAATTTTGCCTCGATTAATGTTAGTGGCCTTGTATAGTTGCAAATTGTAATTTTGATAGTAGCCTTGTATACAACGTATAACATATATTTTATGTGCGAAAATCATGGTCAATTATGACCCAGAATAAAAGGGAGACTAGTTAATGTGGGGTTGCTTTCTTAATTGAAGGGTAAATTGATTTTGATTTTGATCCAGTCAGAGCGCGCCGGCCCTCTAGTCCAATCCTAAATCGCTGCCGCACGCTCCTCTCCCTCTTCTCCATTGCAAAAGCACCTCCTCTCCTCTCCATCATCTCCATTCCAAAACCACCGTCTCGCCTCTCCCTCTTCTCTATTGCAAGACCATCGTCTCTCCTCCGTTTTCTAGACGTTTTGCTCCATGGTGCGGGCGCAATCCATGGATACAAAATTAGTATATTGTATACTATTTAAAAGTCGAGGGCGGGGCTTTTCCTGCGCGGTAGGCGGCGGGGCAGTTCCGCCTAGTCGGTTCGACAGAGACGCGAGAAGATGAGGGAGTAGGCTGCTGTAAACGTAGGGTTGTGTGATTTGACAGCGAGTTACTGCTGGACAGGTGGGGCCCCGTGATTTGACTTGCCATTATCATTTTAACTGCGGCACTACGACCGGCGTGAGTCTCCCAGATTCCTGACCACCTCCATACAGGTGCCTCTCCCAATGCTCCACCATGTAGTAGAGGTTGGCTCTTGCATGAGAGCCCACTTCTCCACTTTTTCCTTGCCTCTCTTTCCTCCACATATGCAAAAATGCCATGTAAAGTGCACTATTGTACTTACTTTTACTTACTCCTACAGGTTCTTAAGCTTGACACATAGGCATAAAGTCTGATGTGGCAAGTTAATCAAGAAGAGAGAGACTAGTTTGGTGACCCAAGGAAGAAATGGTGCTAAGCGCGTGTACCTAGGTGAAAAGACAATTTTGGGTCTATATCTAATTAAATGAAGCAAACTTAGCAACACCATTTCATTGGAAGAGGTCACTCCTTGGCAAATGCAATAAATGCACGCGCTTAGCACTGTTTCTTCCTTGAGTACGAAGAAAGAGATAGAGAGGAGTAAAAAAATACACTTATAGCCAACCTTGTTGTAGTATGAGTGACTAAGTGATGACTATATATGACATGCCAACATCAGATAGCCTAATGCACCGTGTTAAATCTCCAAGGGCGCGACCGCGCGAGCGACGCGATGGTCGTGGTAAGCATGACCATGATATGGGCTGCTAGCAGCCCTTGGATCTGAGATCAAACGGTCGCATGCTAAGTTGCTGGAAATTTGCAGAATAACCCTCCATGATAGGATATTCAACCATAGGTCTAGAATCACGCCATGCAACCGTTCGATTTCATATCCAAGGGCTCTCGGAAGCCCATATCATGGGAGAATGGAAAGCCACTACCCTACCGTTCGCACTCTGGTAGTTCGTTCCTACTCGTCCCCGCACATCCTTCAATACTACGGCGGTTCACTCCTAGTCGTCCCGTCCATTCACATTACGACAGTTCCACTAATCCTAACCCTCCTCCCAAATCCATGGCGTCCCAAATCTCCACGATCGGCGGTGAGTACAAGGTTAGAACCATCACCGGCGATGAGTTTGACGTCATCTACACCCGTTCTTCCGCGACGGTGAAAGGATTCCTTTCTCGCTTCAGCCGCATGTTCGAAAACTCAGATGATGAGTGGGTCGCTGGGCTAGATGTTGAGTACGCCATAGTCCTGGGACGAGAGAAGGATCTAAAGGACGAAGTTAGGAAGAATCCCGCCGTGATCCAGTTTTGCGTACATAACGTTTGCTTGGTCTACCACATGTGCCATGCCACGTTGAGTGCCAGGATTTTAAGAACTTCCTCAAGGAAAAAAATAGTGAAATTCGTTACTGTAGACTTTGGTAATGACAAACAAGTCCTGCGTCGGATAGGCCTCGTTGTAGGCAACACCTTCGACCTCTAGAAGAATCGGCTGGTGTCCTCTCGTCAGCCTTCAATGCTGACCCTGGCAGGAGCCATGGTTCATCCTTTGTACGGTAAACTGGAGAAACCTCATTACATGTTTCATCATCATGCATGGCAGCGGAATGTACTAGATATAGACCACATCCACTACGCTGCAACGGATGGCTACCTTTGCTTCAATATCTACAAGGGTTGGATGAAGAGCAACAACCAAGTGTGCGGTTCAAGCAAAGAAGTATCGGCCAAGACGAAGAGGGACAAGGACAAAGTCGAGGACGTGGACGAGGACTCCGAGTAAGGTGGCAGTGTCGTTGCTCATGGTGGTTCTAATGCAGTGTCTACCGGAACAGTTGCAAAGTTTAATTTTAGGTGTGCTTAATTTAATTCGAGGGTTGTGTTGTGCTGAGCCCCCAGCAGAACTATGTTATGTTTCTTCTCGTTACATTAACTCTTCAGTACGTACATACTAGTATTCCTTACATTTCATCTTTTAGTTGGTATAGTACTACCACTCGTTTCTTCACATTATATACGTACAATATATATGGCCAATATCATATAGCCAGTAGTTTAGTTGTCAAAGAATTTCAGGGTGCTTAGTTTTGTCAAAGAATTCCAGGATGCTTAGAGGGTGCTTGGATCCAAGGGAATTATTTTAGTCTGACTAAAAATAGTCTTTTTAAGAGGCTAAAGTTCCAAGCACCCTTGACTAAAGAGGGGCTAAAACTAGTCTTGAGACTACAATTTTTTAGTCAGGGGTACCCCTACTAAAATGTGGATTAGTCCTCTCTCTACTCATTTAACTCCTCTCCTTTAACACATGTGAGTTCTGGATTGGAGGGTTTAGAGGATAATAAATGCTCATTAACATGATTTTTTAGCCTTTTTAGTATTTGGATCCAAGCATGGGTGAGACTAGCATGTTTTAGTCCCACTACTTTTAGTCATGGGACTAAAACGTATCCAAGCACCCTCTTAGTTTTATTTGAGGGCTGGGTTGTGCTGGACACCATTATTGTGACTAGCCTTTTTAATGGTACTATATGCATAATTTGGCGACGAGCGCTCTCTATACGTACGACCTTTTTTTTAATTTCAAGTTTTGCTCCATGGCGCAATCCATCGATACTACTGCTATACAAAAGTATACATTTTTAAAAAGGCTAGAGGGTGGGGCAGTCTATCTTGGTCGATTTCACGAGAGGCGAGGGCCTTTGTGATTTGACAGCTCATTACCGCTAGAAGGCGGGGCCTTGTGATTTGACTGCTCGTATAAATGCGCCGACGACCTGATCGAGGAGGAGCAAAGAACCATGCGGTATACTCAAGTTTTCCACTAGAGTAGTACTGCGACGGAGGAGCACGAAACACGGCAGCCCAGTGCCATATGGCGATAAAAATGATCTAATTTGCTAGTCATCTCATTGTTAGCGTTGTTCTATTCATTCCCTTAGAAAAACATTGTTCTATTCATGCCTCGCAGAGAACGTGCCACGTGCGGCGAAACACCCAAAGAAAAAGATGAAACACAGGAGCAAAAGAAGAAGGAAGATTATCACCCCAAATGATCTAATTCGCCGCGGAGTCGTAACTGCTTCTTCATCGCATCCACGACCTCCATCTCCTTGCGCGTCTCCTCCGCCATCTTCATCATTGTGTCCATGACGCGGAATTTCTCGACGCGAGCCTTCATCATCTGTTCCACGGCCATATTACGTACCTTGACAACAGCTGGATGCTCGATGAGGAGCTTCGCCAACTCTTCCTTCTGTTCCATGGCGAGGGCCTGCAGCATCTTCATCGAGGAACTACTATTCTCATGTAGCTTCTTCTAGCCGGCGTTCTTCTCCTTCAATAGGTCGATCTCATGGCAGAGCTTCGCATTGTCCTCCCGAAGTCGCAGGATTTCGCCGGTCGCCTTCTTCTCCGAGGCAATGCTCTTCTTCAGTAGCATCACCAAGTCGGCGGTCAACTCCCCCTGCTGATTGAGCTCAGCGGGCATGTCATCGAGGCTCTCCTTCAGCAACTCCATCAAACATTGGATGAACTCCTTCTGCTTATTGAGCTGATCAGGCATGGCGTCGAGGGATAACGACTCCAGCTCCGCCGACTCGGCATGTTTGCCTCCGTGGCTAGGGCGCTCATGGGAGCCATTGCCTACCCGTGAGAGATCTTTCGAGGTCTCTGCGTGGCGGCGAGCCCTCTCTTTTTTTTTCTGCAGCCTTGGTTGCCGCTCCCTTATTACGAGTAGTTCTCGACCTAGAGCTCTGCTCACTGGCCATGGCAACGATGGACGAAGAAGAAGCACTTATGAGGAGGAAAGGTAGAGTGATTTTTGGTTAGGTAGTTGCCCTTTTTATAACCTAAGTACTAGCACTAGTACTAATACCTGCATAGTGGGAACACATTCAGGTTTGGTATGTACTACTAGTAGGTGTGAGTAGGCTTTCGAATGTGATGGGAACAAGGTAAAGATTAATTGATGGTTTTGGTTTTGAGGCCCGAAACGACTCCCGATGAGTTTAGCGGAACATAAATTTCAAGTACTACACTGCTCAAATGCATAAATACTATGGTACTGTCAAAAATTGGCACAAAATACGAAGGAGACCAATGGAAGTACTACTAGCAACCCACGATTTAACTACTCGCATGCACGCAGTGGAGTAATAATGTCTTTCTTCCGCCCTCACGTCCACTCAATTTGCATGAACTGTATTAATTGACCATTAATGAAGTGAACGACTTTACACACGTCAAATTATCACATGGGGTGGATCTTGGTACAAAATTGCATCCTCCCGTGTACCCGCGTGTGCGTGCAAGGAATGAGTGCGTGCATGGTGTGCGTGCACATCTTCGCTTGGTGCATGTACCGCCAGTATGACTCAGGGAGGACGAGTACATTCTTCTGGAACCAGCAGCACGTCACTGTGATCAATCCATGCAAGGAGGTTGCGACAATGCCTACATATGTGCCACGTGACTTCATGAACTGTAAGAGAGACACTGTCTAGTGTGCCATTGGTCTTCTAATTTACGTGTTTTGCACATACTCGAAGTACTAGTAAGGTACACGTGCATTGCACGCATCAGATTTTGCAACCAAATTATGAATAAATACCACACTATAGCATGTAATCTCTGAGCCATATATGCCTGATGTAGCCCTTCGTTTAATTCTTATAGTTCATCTCATTCAAAATCAATTAGTTTTTATAAAAAAGATAAGAACGCGGGAATAGGAAAAACTTGGGACTATAGTGAAATGTCGTCTTGAATCCTACAGGATTGTACGAGTGTTTGATTGTGCATAGAAAAAACGCAGAATTCATTCAAAGATGTTTGAGTGGATGGGTTGTTTCCTATGAAATATAGTACAAATGAATCATATGGAAAATTCCTATGGTTTACAATCCTACGAATCAAACAACCAAGATAGGAAAAATTCCTAATGATTAGAATCCTTCAAAATTCCTTTGAGAATCCTTTGAATCAAAGAAGCCCTTAATCTATTTTATGATTCATGGAATTGTGCGTTGTAAAGCATAAAGTAAAAACAAATAATGGCAATTCAACTATAAAAAAGTTTGGGCAGTTATGATACGGAAGATTCTAGAACAAAAGAGAACCACTGTTGTTTTGAGGTTTGTGCATTATGCTTAAGTTCAACCATGGAGTCTGCTAGATTGTACATGTGGCAAAATCCGGTGGGGGGCTAGAAGATGGTGCAAGGGGCCGAGTGGAGGGAGACTATGAATGAATGCGCAAGTGCGAGATCAATATTTAGAGAGAGGGGGCGAACACATGCGCTGATGCGCACAGTGGCGGAGCCATGAAAACTAAATGAGCTAGGGTGCCAAGCATTGCTAATCCTTTACGAGGAGGGTCAATTCATGAACTTAAACCATTTTAGCGGGGAGGGGGCAGGGCCCTTACTGCCCCCTGTCTTCGCCATTGTGCACGCGTTTGAGAGATGAAGCGGAAGGCATGGATGATGAGAGGGGGACGTTGGATACATAATTAATGTGGGTGTATTAGCTATATATGTTAATCCTATATAGAGAGGCATAGATTGATCGATGTGGACGTGGGAAAGAGGGTGAGACCTCACTAGATATATCGATTGATCGGTTTGTGTGGAAAACTATGAAATACCTAGCTATATACACACATACATAGAGGAACATCGATCATTGCGCATGCGCGCGTGAGAGATAAAGAATGCCCGATATGATGGAGAGGGGGCTGTGTATTGGTGTGTGCCTTCATGGGAGACCAACCTGAAGAAAAAGATTGCATGCGTGCGATGGATAATGCCGACTGGTAGTGTGTGTGCATGCATGCACGAGAGAAAGTTAGTGGTACAATTATAAAGAGAAGACTACTGTGTGGGTGTAAAAGAATAGCTAAATAGGTGAGGTCACAATCAATGTAAAGTTGAATTCAAATATTTGAATAAGAGATCCTGATGTTTGAAACCCATGCATGCATGAATATAACGAAGACCTGCGTGGCGTGGTTTGGAAACAAGCATGTTATAATGTATACACACTGAACAAGGTTAGACTGATTTGAATTTAAGATACCGATGGCAGACATCATTTGGCCATGTCGCATCCGTGCATGGACACACTATTCTAATTGGAGATGATGGGCGGCTTTTGCATCACATATCTATATCTATACCCCTATATATATTATATATTTTACATTTTTATATTGTGTGTGCCACATCCCTAGTTCTGGTATGATCTAGGCTTGCTTTGTGCATCATGTTTAAGTTTCAAATGAATTTGAAATGGGGAATGTTTCAAACCCTAGCACCAAAGCAAATTCAAATAGGTTCAATTTAAAAATGGATTTTCAATAAACCCAAAATGCTCTTCAAAAATGTTCATGGTCTTTGGAAAATGTTGCAAGCAACAACCAGAGGTGATGCACATTTTTTCTAAACATTTTGGATTTTTGAATGAACCCATATGTATTTGAATTGGAGTTGTTTAAAATAATATAGTTATTTTAATGGCTCCAAAAATGTTGGATATTGGTGAGGGCCTCTGGTATATCATAACTAGTGGTCACAAGGAATCCCAACATTTTCAGAATTGTTCTAGTATTTATTTTAAATCAAAAACAAATTTCAGAAATAGAAAAGAAAACAAAAAAAGGGAAACTTACCTGAGGCCTGGCACTGTGCGGCCCAGCTGGCCCTGCCAGTCATCATCTCCACCGCGCCAGGAGGACGCCGCGCGCGTGTGTGACACTCCAAAAATTTTGATTTGGTTTTTATCAAAATCTTTATTTGATTTGGAGGAAGCTATTTAATATTTTTCTTAAACCCTCTCCCCCTCAAAAACTTTTATGACAAATATTTTGGTACTCTTCTCAACCTTGATTTTTGGCCTCGAGAGCTTTTCATTTTTGTCTTGCCTCTACTCAAATTCTTTTTTGAAATTCCTTCTATTAAAAAGAAACCCTAGGAGTTATGTGTTTATTCTTTTCCCCATTCAAAATTTCCTCTTTTGCCATGTCACTTTTTGACATAGCCTTCCAAAACCCCTCCCTGCCTTGGATCAGGTCAGGACTCCCATCTCCAGCAAGTCTCAAGCCATATTTGGTTTTTATTCAATTTATTTTCCTCAAAAACTATTTCTGCCATTATTTATGGGCCTAGGTGATTTGCAAAGGAAGTACCAAATTTCTTTTGAGTTTTGATCCCAAACCAACTCCTCTGACTAGTCCTTAGTACCCTCAACCTAGATCCATCAAGATCCACTTGGCCTCAGTTCAAATATTTCAAATTTTGTCCACTGCAAGTTTGGACCGGAAATGCCATTTTTGGTGAAATTCATATTTTTCTTTTTCCAAACATTCTGAGATAATCCTTGCAGCTTCCAGATACACCAAGAGGCCACCTCACCAAAGATCAACTCCAGAAAAATTTCCCACATGCCAAAATCATTTCATCGAACACCTGGCATGCACTGTTTCTGTCTGGATTCAGAAAAGTTCAGAGATTCATTGTCTGGGTTCAGGCGACACTGTTGTTTCGTCAGAACCCGTCGACGATCTCGCCAATAGCCTCCTTGGATCCTTGCTCCCTGTTCCCCCTCCTTATCCAGAGCGCCGCACACTCATTTGGATGGGCACCATCGTCGGTGGTGACGCGTCTCGCCGAGGCCGGCAGCTTCTGCGGTGGCAGAGCCACCCGTGGCGACCAGCAGGGATCGGCACCACCTTTCGGCGTCGTCCAGCACCGCCCAAGCCACCCGTGGCCTTCGCGTGGCTGTCCACATTCCTGTGCATGCTGCGGCACCGTTGCCATGGCCTGAGCAGCACAGAGCGTGCTCTCTGCCGCCGACGAGTCCCGTGAGCCGTTCCGTCGGGAACGTGGAGTAACACCCAAGGCAGGCCAAGCTTAGCACTTGAACGGAACCAGTGAACCCTCGCGGTGATGCCTAGCTCCCTAATCCACCTGACCGTCCTCTGCCTCGCCGTAATCATCGCCGGCGTTATCCTGTTCACGGCCACCGCCTCGGATCGGCTATAAAAGGAGCCCCCGAGCTCGTTCTCGGCCTAGCGCCACACCTCCACCTCACCAGAGCCCCGCCTAGCCACTAGAAGGACCCCGAGGAGGTCACCTTCACAGACTCCGGCCGCCCCGTTCCGCCTCGGGCTCCGGCTTGATTCACTCAGATGAGGCCACCCCCGCCTCCCAAACCGCGTCAGCAAACCCCTAGTGCACCCAGTACCCTAACCCGAGCCTCAATTCGATCTTTGCAGCTCTCCCCGGCGAGATCCACCAACGCCCGAACCACCGTCCACCGGAGTTAGGGCCGCCGTCGACGTGGTGCTCACCGACGCTCAACTCCACCACCCATAGGTGCGGAAGAACACGGTGAACACGTTGGTAACCCCCGATCCCCCTGCCTCGCTGTGGATCGCCATCGGCGACCACCGCAGCCCTCGGGCGCCAGCACTCTGTTTCAGTTTTCAAACCCGATGGGTGGGACCTCCCCGTCAGCTTTTTCTTCTTTTTGAAACGTTTTTTGAAAGCGCCTTCGGGCAAAACACGTCTTCCCCCTGGACCGACGTATTCTAGACTGAAACGTTTCCTGTTTTTATAAAATAAACCCGGAAAACTTTCTGTTTCATTATAGAAAGGTCCCTGGACTAAAACTCTTATAACTTTTAAACAAAAGATGATTTTAACTTGAAACCTTTTTTGTCATCTTTATATTTCTGTCTAGTTTTTTGTAATATTTATTTGAAAAAATATTTGGGACACTTTTTGTGCACGCACGGTATTTATGTAGTATCTGGTTTTTCTTTAAATACGTAGATACCGGGAGGAGTAAAGGAGACGCGTACTTCGCCGAGCTAGACTCCGACTTCTCCAAACCAGGCAAGCATGTTTGAACCTTTGATATGATGAGTGTTTTGCATGTTTGCTCGAGTAGTTTTCTCATGGCCTGTTTATATAAGCATTTGTGAATGTTATGTACATGCATGGCAAGCTACCGGTGAGCTTCGAAGTTGATGTGTCCTTATGATGATAAGATAGCACGATCATGTGGTGACATGATAGGTTGCAGGCTGGTATTGTTGAAGCATGCCAGTTTTATGCCAACCGTGAACTCCACTTTTAACGTGCGTCAAGTCTCGATCCCATTCGTTTCCCCTTCGTGCTGCCACATGTTTTCTGCAAAGAGTGCGGTCTAGTAAGTTGCAAACCTCTTTCCTGGTACACACCAAATAGAGGGACCGCAATGAGGGTTCCATGGCCCTGGATTAAAGCTAGTCATCCGGTCAGGGGCATGGGTGTTTCCGGTTGGGACTAAGAGGGGGGCACCCCTTAGAGCGCGCGATATAAATTTGATCCCATGCTATTCGAGGTTGTAGCCTCCCTGTCTTAAGGTTTTTCTTGAACATCGCCAAGGGTGATCCCTGGCAACGGAATGTGGAATGGGTGTGTACTGGTTGGACGTGTTCTAAAACACCGTAAACGGAACTAGTCCTTGTGACTACTGAAATCCGTTGGCTGTGGTTAAAGAGTACAAACTCTGCAGAGTCAAAATCATTCGAGTATCCATGTCCACGATCAAGGACTTGGACATCATCTCAGTGCCAGTGTCAGTCTCCGTGTCAAATCTCAGTGTCAACCCCGGTGACAGTCTCCGGAGTATAAACATACAACGAAGAGTGGTAATCTCGGTTAAAGGTTATTCATGTGAATGGACTAACCAGTTTATTATTTTACGCTGAGTATTTCCTTGTGATGATTTGAATTCATGAGCTACTTAAATTCGAATGATAAACTATAAGCCCTTTATGTGATGTCGTGTAGACGTCTGACTGTGGCATTATTGTTATTTACTTTTGATATAAGCCCTTTATGTGATGTCGCTCTGACGTCCGACTATGGCATCATTGTTATTTATTTCCATTATAAGCCCTTTTCGAGGTGTCGCCTAGACGCCCGACTGTGGCACGTCCTATTATTTACTTTTCAATATAAGCCCTTTATGTGGGGTCACCTCGACGCCCGACTGCGGCATGTTGAATTTGTTTCCACCTTTCGAGGCGTCGCTTCAGACACCCGATCGGTTTTCAGTTATTTTTATTGGGATTTCGGGAGGACTACCGCCTGATTTCCTCATATTTATCATTCAGTGCAAATCTATTATTTAATTGTGCATACTGACCTGCTCATGTGCATCATGTTTACATTTGTTATATCTTATGTCCGAACTATCTTGCGAGTACATTCAAAGTAGTCACCTGGCTTGTTGATTTGGCCAGATGTTGACGAAGGCGATCTTATGGATGAAGAGTTCGATAGCGAATCCGACACCTAGAGGAGTCCCAGTCAGTCCCGTGCGACCCTAGAGTTGTTCAATTGTATTATACACGCTTCCGCCACCCAAATAAAAATCATCAAGCCTCACTCCGACGCTTGATGAGCTGTAAGATTTCAGAGTCATGTCACCCACCTCACTGTGACATATCCACCACCACCTCTATTACGAGTCAGTAGTTATGCCACCATACCCTTGTGTCATATCCGCCTCTATGTATAATATAGGCATGCTTGTAATAATTTGTTGATCATCCTCAGCTCAACCATGTATAATATTAGTACTGCTGGATTTCTGTATCAAGGTTTTGTCTGCCAGTAAGAAGAATTCTTCTGTACTGATTAATACAAAGATCGGCTTTCCAATAAATGTTTTATTGGAAAGGAGGTCGTGACAAACTTGGTATCAGAGCCAGGCTGACTGTAGGAAGCCACTAGGTGCGATCGCTAATCGGTTATTAGCTTATTTTATTATTCTACATATTGTAGCAATTTTCTGTTGGTCATCATAAATTTATGATTTGACTATTCGGGATTTTGTCTACTTTTGTAGATGGCGGGCAACGTTTGTGAGTCATAGGTGTTCGCCAATGTTCCGGAGGGGTTTGTCAAACTCCTCATCTCCATCACCAAGATCACGATCGGGCCATCAGTCCGTCCGGAGTTCACACTCTACCGGCACAAGCTCAGCGACAGTTTGTCCATGTACCAGGCCGTAGTTCAGTTCAAGGGAGGATGCGCCAAGTTCCGCCGCTTCCGATTCGTCGGGAGGGCCATGCCTACGAAGAGGCATGCCATGCAGATGGCTGCCCGCGAGGCAATAGCTCGTCTCCAGGATGTTCTTTCTTCAATGATGACTCATCGCTACCGCTACCTCCCACGCCACGTGCCATACACTTGCCACTATGCATTCGCTTGCACCAGGGGAGAAAGATATGAGGCTATTGAGATGCCTGTTGAGTACCTCAAGGCACTAGAGGCAGCTTTCGACAACCTCGTGGACGACCTCATAGCTGCTCGCATGGATTCCATCCATGGCTGCTCCGCCAATAGGAGGAAGCTCCTCCACATGGCACCACCACTGACGTTTGTCTCATCCTCAACATCATATACACCGGCCATCTTAGCCACCACTCGTCGCCTGCCTACCACTGAGGAGTTTGACCAGGTCATTGCTCCCACTCCAGTCCGAGCCGCACCACCTGCCACACCCGCGCCAGCTCCACAACCCAGTACTTCGCGCCTGGAGCCTATCATTGAGGAAGAGGTTGAGTCTCCAGCACCACTGGGTCTTACCCTCGGCAGGCAAAAGGAGGTCTTCACCATCTCCGACTAAGCACGCCTAGCAGCAGTGTGATGTGCCAGCTTGTATGATATGTGTATATGTACATAGGTTTGGTGAGTAGTAGCTTGTTTGCGCATCATGTAGGATCTCGGAGAAGTGCACTAGCCTAAATAACATGTCAGGAATGTGTACGCACATCCTGAGTGATGTATTGTATAATTATGGTTTGCATGTAAGATGTGTACTGAGCTGTCCTTCTCCACGCGCGATCTAGTGTTTTCGTGAAAATGTTGAAGTTCTAGAAATTTCCGCCTTTACGAAATTATTTATTTTATGACTCAATTTTCTCATGAGTTTGCAAAATTACCCCAGAGTGAAAAATGCCTCGTCCCTGGACGCGTTCCATGCCAAACCCGCCGGAAGAAAATTATGGTGCCCAGACTAGCAACAACTTCACACAGGGACAATCAAGTCAGCAAGGCAGTGAGACAGCATTTACTCAAGTATGCCGACTTTATGAGCAAAGCCAGCAGCAGCACCAGGAAATGATGAACCATGTTATCAATATGGGGAATCATCGTGAGCCTTATCAGCAGCACTCTAAATTGTCTGAATTGTAGAAGACGCGTCCCCCAACGTTCTCTCATACTGATAAACCTCTTGAGGCCGATGATTGGCTTCGAGACATTGAGAGGAAGCTGATTATTGCATAGTGCTCAGACCGTGAGAAGGTACTTTATGCACCTCACTATCTCATGGGAGCAGCCGCGTCATGGTGGGAGAATTTCCTGCACATGCACCCTGATGAAAACAGTATCACATGGGAAGATTTTAAAGAAGGATTTCGTGGGGCGCACATTCCTAGGAGCATTATGAAGATCAAGAAAAGGGAATTTGACGACCTCAAGTAGAGAAGCATGGCAGTGACTGACTACAATAGTCACTTTACCCTATTATCTCGTCATGCCAACGAAGAACGTATGACAGAGGAAAAAAAGATGGAGAAGTTTCTGGATGGTCTGGCACCAGCACTTAAATGCCAGCTGGTCGTACACACCTTTCCAGACTTCAAAACGCTTGTGGACATGGCCATTACATTGGAAAATGAGCGTCACAGCTTGGAGGAATTTCGCAAGCGGAAAAGGGACCAAGTTACTCATGCTCGCAACAACCGGCACAAGACTGACCCTCAAAAGATTGGAGCAAACCAACCCACAACCAATGTTCCGCGGCCAATCAAAAATTTTCACGCAAGGGACAAGGATTTTTTGTATCACCCAGGCGTCACTTGCTACGCTTGTGCAGAAGAAGGGCACTATGCGAAATAGTGTCCAAAGCCAAGAAACTCGGCTCCAAAATCGAACAACAATGGAAACAATTCAGCACCCAAGCGCAACAACTTCAACCCCAACAATAATCACAAGAAGGGTCACCTGAACCATGTGGCCAAGGAGGAAGCACAGAATGCCCCGGATATCATACTCGGTACGTTCCCTGTCAACACAATACCTTCCACGATTTTGTTTGATTCTGGAGCTTCTCACTCGTTCATTTCGAAGAGTTTTGCTTTGCAACATGATTTTTCGATACTCCCTTTGGAAAAATCCATGATCATCAAGTCCCCTGGGAATAAGCAAGTCACTCAGAGTTACTGTCAAGGTGTGGTTATTGAGCTTAGAGGGCTGAAATTTCAAGCAAACGTCATCGTATTGGAAAATAAAGGACTGGAGGTTATCCTAGGAATGGATTGGTTAACCACCAACATGGGATTTATCGATTGCTTCAACCGGACTGTAATCCTCACTCATCATCACGGGAAGACAATAAAAGTCGCAGCCCAAGAAAGACCAGGATCACGACAACCAAGAATGAACAAGGTGGACACCTCAGAGTTAAGCAAAGTTCCAGTGGTATGTGAGTTCCCCGACGTTTTTCCCGAAGAACTACCAGGCATGCCACCAGACCGGGAAATAGAATTCAGCATTGAACTAGCACCTGGAACCACCCCCATCTACAAGAAACCCTATAGGATGGCACCCTCTGAGTTAGTAGAATTAAAGAAGCAAATAAAAGAATTGCTGGACAAAGGATTTATATGAGCCAGCTCCTCACCTTGGGGTTCGCCAGTATTATTTGCCAAGAAAAAGGATGGGACACTGAGATTATGCATAGACTATCGAGCACTCAATATGGTCACCGTCAAAAAGAAATATCCGATGCCACGGATAAATGATTTATTTGACCAGCTCGCACAAGCCAAAGTTTTCTCAAAATTGATTTAAGGTCAGGATATCATCAATTAAAAGTCCGGACAGAAGATATCCCTAAGACAACATTCACCTCCAGATACGGACTATATGAGTTTACAGTAATGCCATTTGGACTAACAAACGCCCCCGCATATTTTGTCCACCTCATGAACAAAGTGTTTATGAAATTTATGGACAAATTTGTCGTGGTGTTTATTGACGATATTCTGGTATACTCTAAGACACCAGAAGAGCATGCAGAGCATCTCAGGATTGTACTGGGAGAATTAAGGAAACACCAATTATACGCCAAATTCAGCAAATGTGAATTTTGGTTAAGACAGGTTGGTTTTCTAGGCCACGTATTGACCCAAGAAGGTGTCGCCGTGGACCCATAGAAAGGCAAGGCCGTACTTGGCTGGAAACCACCAGCCAACGTAATGGATGTCCGCAGTTTTCTGGGAATGGCAGGATACTACCGAAGGTTTATTGAGGGATTCTCCACCATAGCAAAACCAATGACACAGTTACTCAAGAAATTTGTGTGGACTGAAGCTTGCGAGAAGAGTTTCCAAGAACTCAAGAAGAAATTAACAACCGCACCAGTGTTAGTTATACCAGACATACACAAAAGTTTTGAAGTGTATTGTGACGCATCCCAGAAAGGCCTCGGATGTGTGCTGATGCAAGAAGGCAAGGTTGTCGCATACGTTTCAAGGCAACTTCGAAAGCATGAAGAAAATTATCCTACTCATGACTTAGAATTGGCAGCAGTCATTCATGCACTCAAAGAATGGAGACACTTTTTGCTTGGAAATCGTTGTGAAATATATACGGACCACAAAAGTCTCAAATATATTTTCACACAGCCAGAGCTCAATTTGCGGCAACGACGCTGGTTGGAATTAGTGAAAGACTATGATGTTGGCATCCACTACCACCCATGAAAAGCAAATGTAGTGGCAGATGCTCTTAGTCGAAACCCCAGCTCGGACGACAACAGTCTGTAAGGCTTGAGACCTGAATTTCAACAGGAGTTCGCCAAACTCAACTTGATGATGGTCACGGAAGGCACTATGTCAAATTTGGAAGTACAACCCACCCTTATGGAGCAGGTTAAGAAAGCTCAACATGGACACCCCAGCATCGAAGGCATAAAAAGAAAAGTGAGTATGGGCAAGGCCTCGGAATTCGTCATAGATAATGAGGAAATATTATGGTACGGAGACAGACTTTGCGTGCCGAATATAGAGGGCCTCAAACAGCAAATCCTGACCGAAGCCCATACCGCTCCATATTTGATCCACCCTGGAGGAACCAAAATGTATAAGGACATTCAGGAAAGATTCTGGTGGCACGATATGAGGAGGGATATAGCCACCTTCATTGCATGTTGCGATTATTGTCAACGCATAAAAGCCGAGCACCAAAAACCAGCCGGACTACTGCAACCAAACAGGATACCTGAGTGGAAATGGGACGAAATAGGGATGGATTTCATTGTCGGACTACCTCGGTCACAACGCGGAAATGATGCCATATGGTTCATCACCGATAGATTAACCAAGGTGGCACATTTCATTCTAGTGAAGACAACCCACACCACTCAGAAACTTGCCAAGATTTATCTCTCCCGTATAGTTTGTCTGCATGGAGTTCCAAAGACTATAATATCCGACAGAGGCACTCAGTTCGTCTCGAAATTCTGGGATCATTTACAACAGGCTCTGGGAACTCAGCTAGCATTCAGTACAGCCTACCACCCCCAGACTGATGGACAAACTGAACGCGTGAACCAAATTCTAGAGGACATGCTAAGAGCATGTGTCCTGACCCTATGGAACCAGTTGGAAAGAAAGCCTGCCATATGTCGAGTTCGCATACAACAACAGTTACCAATCCAGCCTACAAATGGCACCTTTTGAAGCCCTGTACGGATGGAGGTGTCGTACCCCATTAAATTGGTCAGAGACAAGAGACAGCCGTATCTTTGGCCCAGACATGCTCAAGGAAGCTGAAGAGAAAGTTAGACTCATCAGGGACCGACTCAAGACAGCGCAAAGTCGACAAAAGAGCTATTACGATCAGAAGCACCGTGAAGTCAGCTTTGAACCTGGTGAATATGTGTACCTACGAGTATCCCCTATGAGGGGCCTGCAACGGTTCAAGGTTAAAGGAAAGCTAGCACCAAGATTTATTGGACCCTTCTGTGTGGTTGCACGGAGAGGCACCGTAGCCTACCAGCTAGACCTACCCAAGGAGCTGTCAGACGTCCACGACGTGTTCCACGTCTCACAGTTGAGGAAATGTGTAAGCAACCCACAGAAGCAGGTGTCACATGAGAACATTGATGTCCAACCAGACCTCACCTACAGGGAGCGTCCAATAAAGATATTAGAGGAGTCTGAAAGGAGGACCCATCAGAAAGCAATTAAGTTCTTCAAGGTTCAGTGGAGCAATCACACCAAGGATGAAGCGACATGGGAAAGAGAGGACTCTCTCTGGGCAGAATACCCACACCTATTTGAGGATCAGCTGAAATCTCGGGGACGAGATTTTTCTTAAGGGGGTAGGTGTTGTGACACTCCAAAAATTTTGATTTGGTTTTTATCAAAATCTTTATTTGATTTGGAGGAAGCTATTTAATATTTTTCTTAAACCCTCTCCCCCTCAAAAACTTTTATGACAAATATTTTGGTACTCTTCTCAACCTTGATTTTTGGCCTCGAGAGCTTTTCATTTTTGTCTTGCCTCGACTCAAATTCTTTTTTGAAATTCCTTCTATTAAAAAGAAACCCTAGGAGTTATGGGTTTATTCTTTTCCCCATTCAAAATTTCCTATTTTGCCATGTCACTTTTTGACATAGCCTTCCAAAACCCCTCCCTGCCTTGGATCAGGTCAAGACTCCCATCTCCAGCAAGTCTCAAGCCATATTTGGTTTTTATTCAATTTATTTTCCTCAAAAACTATTTTTGCCATTATTTATGGGCCTAGGTGATTTGCAAAGGAAGTACCAAATTTCTTTTGAGTTTTGATCCCAAACCAACTCCTCTGACTAGTCCTTAGTACCCTCAACCTAGATCCATCAAGATCCACTTGGCCTCAGTACAAATATTTCAAATTTTGTCCACTGCAAGTTTGGACCGGAAATGTCATTTTTGGTGAAATTCATATTTTTTGTTTTTCCAAAAATTCTGAGATAATCCTTGCAGCTTCCAGATACACCAAGAGGCCACCTCACCAAAGATCAACTCCAGAAAAATTTCCCACATGCCAAAATCATTTCATCGAACACCTGGCATGCACTGTTTCTGTCTGGATTCAGAAAAGTTTAGAGATTCAGTGTCTGGGTTCAGGCGACAGTGTCGTATCGTCAGAACCCGTCGACGATCTCGCCAGTAGCCTCCTTGGATCCTTGCTCCCTGTTCCCCCTTCTTATCCAGAGCGCCGCACACTCGTTTGGACGGGAACCATCGTCGGTGGTGACGTGTCTCGCCGACGCCGGCAGCTTCTACGGTGGCAGAGCCACCTGTGGCGGCCAGCAGGGATCGGCACCACTGTCGGTGTCAAAACCGGCGGATCTCGGGTAGTGGGTCCCGAACTGTGTGTCTAGGCCGGATGGTAACAGGAGGCAGGGAACACGATGTTTTACCCAGGTTCGGGCCCTCTTGATGGAGGTAAAACCCTACGTCCTGCTTGATTAATATTGATGATATGGGTAGTACAAGAGTAGATCTACCACGAGATCAAGGAGGCTAAACCCTAGAAGCTAGCCTATGGTATGATTGTTGTATATGGAGTTGATGTCCTACGGACTACCACCCTCCGGTTTATATAGACACTGGATAGGGTTAGGGTTACACAGAGTCGGTTACAATGGTAGGAGATCTTGAATATCCGCATCGCCAAGCTTGCCTTCCACGCCAAGGAAAGTCCCATCCGGACACGGGACGAAGTCTTCAATCTTGTATCTTCATAGTCCAGGAGTCCGGCTGAAGGTATAGTCCGGCTACCCGAACACCCCCTAATCCAGGACTCCCTCAGTAGCCCCCGAACCAGGCTTCAATGATGATGAGTCCGGCGCGCAGATTGTTCGGCATTGCAAGGCGGGTTCTTCTCCAAATACTGTGTACCTGTAGGAATAATGTCCGATTTTTGTAATGTAGCGCTCCTCGACTCCCACGCCCAATAATGGCCGTCTTCCACGTGTCAAACGAATGCGAAAAGCCAGGGCGTTTTTACATCCACGCCCCTAGCCATATAAACGAGCCGCCTATTTAACGGGATGGGGATTTATGTCCAAACCACATCTTCTCCTCTCCGCGAGTTATCATCAGAGCGCTTCCAGCAAAGGTCCATTCCAACATGACCAGCCGTTGCAGCTCCTCCCCTTGCCCCTCCGGTCCCAAACCCGGGGACTAGGAGAGTTGCACCATCCCACATAGCGAGTTAGTGACGCTTCAGGCCAAGGGATTTCTCCCTCAGGCATACATGGTCCCGGTCCAAGCCGGTCTCGCCACCTATAATTGCGGAAAACAAGCGGAGAGCACCCTCAATCCTTCTAAAGGAGAGTGGGTGTGCCTCGTCCCCTATCTAATAAGGGGACTGGGGTTTCCAATTCATCCATTTCTCCGCGGGCTTCTGGAGTTCTACGGCCTCCAGCTGCACAATCTCACGCCCGCCTCCGTATTACATATTGCGGGTTTCGTCGCCCTTTGCGAGCTATTTTTAGGCGTTGAGGCTCATTTCGCGCTGTGGAAGAGGTTATTCTGCCTGGTGCCCCGTTCTCGAGAGGGGTCTATATACCAAGTGGGCAGAGCCGAAGTATGGCGCATCGCCGGGACCGGATACCTATCCGGAACCCCAAAGTAGGCGTTCGAGGACTGGCCTTCAGAATGGTTTTACATAGATGACGTCCCGCTACCGGACCCTATTCGGGTCGGTCTCCCTGAGTTCAACAGTGCCCCATTGAAGAAACGCTTAAGCTGGCGTCCATGGAGCTCTCAGAAAGAAAGCGACAGAGACATCCTTTACCTGATGGGCCGGATAAGACTGTTGACTCATTCTGGACTAACCATGATTAGAGTCATGGCCACATGCATTATGCGAGGGGTGCAGCCGCTTCAATATAGAGGCCACCCCATGTGGGATTTCAACGGGGAGGATGACGCCACCCGTTACGGTCGTAAGGGGCCGGCCTCAGCTGCCGCCCAAGTAAAGATCTTATCCTCTTTGTACAAGGGAGAAAAGGAGGAATTCCTCCGCGTCAATCCGCAGGCCGGATTTACTATGTACGATCCTCCAAGTTGGGCAAGTGAATAATTGCGCTTGCCCGTCTGTTTTATACTCCCACGGTTAGATATGTAGTCTAACGACTTCAGTGCAGGAACTGCGACAGGAGGTAAGAGATATACATAGCCGCCCTCCATAGCCCGAGGACCCAGAACGGTCCCTCGATCTAGACTCCGAAGAGGACCCGTGACATATCGATGGAGCTTATCGACGGGGTGTTCCATCAGCTAAGCAAGGACAATACCTTGGTAGCCATCACGGCTGATTACCTAGGGTTAATCCCGGCCTCCCAGGTGACAGAAACCGGAGTCTCATTCCCTTGAGAGAGATTCCACTCTCACGTGTTCCGGTGTTTCTGACGACAACCGTGTTTTGCAGGGGAGATTTCCAAGGCAGGAGGCCGAACCTACGGCGGCTAGCCAACGAGGGGCCGCAGGACCCCGTGGGGCAAAAAGGAATGCAGTCCGGACTGAGATGCCGGTGCAAAGGTATAGCGCACCCTCTGTTTCCCTGGTGTTATTCTGTCAGGGCATATTAAAATTCATGCTATCTTCAGAACGAAGAGACCTCGCCGGACTACATCCGGAAAGGTTGCCAATCGCGGCCCCACCAGCTAGGCTCCAACGTCTGGCCAGGAAGCGGAGGCGAGCACAAGGCGCGCGCCGAATGCTCCTCCGACAGAGGATGCGGACAGGCTGTCTGCCACAAATTCTGAAGTGGAGAGTGCCATGAACCACAGGCGTAGCCGGACAGTTCTACGCGACGCTTGTTTCTCCCAAGAGGCTTTAGATGCCTTTAATTCGGGAGATGCGTACCTCCGTGCCGCTCAAAATGGTTTAGCCAGAGCCACGGAGCAGTATGTAAAAGACATACGGGTAAGAAATTTTTTGTCAAATATAGATATACCAGTAGCCCCCGAGACTTGAAACAGTTAGAGCAACTGATTTAAGGATCATTTAATAAGCAGGTTCTTACAGAGAAGAATACCGTACTGTCCCAGGAGCTGGAAAAGTGCAAGGCCCAACTGGAGGCCGCACTAGCCGCAGCAGGGAGCCCAAAGAGACCCCCTCTGGTAAGATACGCTTCAAAAGATTAGTATTGTGCGGTGTGAGTGCAAATCTGACAAATCATGTTGCAGATGGTGCCGGACTCGATCCGAAAAAGCAACAACTCTTACGCCGGCTAAAGGCCGGTGAGAGTACGTTGACAAAGGTGAGGCGGGAGAAGAATGATCTTCAGGATGCCAACACCAGGCTGGACGTCGAACTTAAAGATGTTCGTGGCCAGCTGTCAGACTCCACGAGGGAGAATCAGCGGCTTCGACGCGGCATATTCAGTAAGTGCTTGAATGAACTTTGAAAAAAGTTCAGCAAGGAAGTCGACTAACAGAGTAATGTCTGTAGGTATGCTCACAGGTCGTCCTGTAGAGGAGATGCCCGGTTCTACGGGTGACCTTCTTCCCGAACTCATGCAACTACACGAGCAAATTCAGCACGCGATGCGAGGTGTTGCCCAAGCCTTATGGCCTGCCCACTCCATGCCCGAGGGCCTTGGAGAGCTTGCGGAGAAGCTGAGGGAGCTCGGCGGCGCTTTCGGTTGTGGAAGATATCGGCCTGCCGACAAGGTGCTAGGGAAGCCTGGGCCATGGTGAAGACCCGTTTTACGAGGACTGACCCAAACCACATGGCCGAGGTCAGACCAGTGGGGCCTGACGGGAAGGAGATCCCTGTGAGCTTAGTATACGGCCAAGTAGAGTTGGCCGCGAAGTATTCCCAGCAGGACTGTAAATTAGACAGCCTGTTAGATGGTATAGAAGAGGAATACAATCAGTCAGAATGACTATGTAATTTTGAATTGACATGTGTAATGCCTTCTAGCCGGATTGTAGATCGTCTGTCATTGCCGACCTTTTCGATTCAATCTTGGGACCTTACGGTCCGGAGTGTGTCCGAATACCATAGCGGTTATATAAGAACCATGGTATGCGTGGAGACCAGGCGTAGGGGTCATTAGTGCTTTATCAGACAAGTTCCCAACTAGTTATGTTATATTACATGGTTAGTAAGAAACATCTTCAAGAGAGAATAGTTCCGTTAGGGGTTCCTTTCGCTGGGAGGCATGCCCTAAAGTGCATGTCCGTACTGCGTAAAAAGATGCAGGAAAAAGCATCTGGGGGCGCATAAAATGAATAAAAAGATCATCTTTTATCTCACCGACCGAATATTCCCTTAAGAACGCTAGCTTTTGGCTTCACCAAGTTTGAGGTACACATCCGGCTGACCCGGTAGTAACAATCGTAGAGGTGCTCCCTTTACCGCCTAGCCGAACAATCGGGAATGTAGGGGTAAGCACAGGAGCCAGGCAACCCACCTTGGCCAAAACTTAAGTCATATTGATGCATATAATGGTGAAGAAAAAGGTACATGCGGAAGTTTGACGCATGTGTTGGGCATGAAGCCCGTATAAATAAGCTTCTGTTAAAGAAGCCCCCAGGTTTATTGAGCGCAAGTGGCGTGTCACTAGATGAGCCTTTAAGGGCTATAAAAGAAAAGAGGGGAAGGAGAGAAATGTAAGATAGAAAAATGCAAAAAATGGACAGAGGAAGGAGACGAACACAGAGTCCGGCGCTAGGCATAGAATCTTCGGAGACGGGTGGCATTCCACGGGTTCGGCTCGAGTCGGTTATCCGACGCATCTCACAAGCGGTATGCCCCGCCAGTCAGGACTTGGTTGATTATGAATGGACCTTCCCACTTGGGCTTGAGTTTGTCCTTTTTCTTATCCGGCAGGCGTAGAACTAGTTCGCCAACATTGTAATTTTTGGCCCGTACTTCTCTGCTTTGATATCTTCGGGCCTGCTGTTGATAAAATGCGGAATGGGATTTTGCCATGTCACGCTCCTCCTCCAGGGGGTCCAAGTTGTCCTGTCGATTGAGCTCGACTTCTCTTTCTTCGTACATGCGCACTCTAGGTGAGTCATGAATTATGTCACAGGGCAGAACTGCCTCTGCGCCGTACACCATAAAAAATGGTGTGTATCTGGTGGTGCGATTTGGCGTGGTCCGCAGCCCCCATAGCACGGAGTCGAGCTCCTCTACCCAGTGCGTGTTAGATTCCTTGAGGGACCGCACCAGTCTGGGTTTAATGCCGCTCATGATAAGACCATTTGCACGTTTGACCTGGCCGTTGGTTTGTGGGTGATAGACGGAAGCATAATCGAGCTTGATGCCCATGTTTTTGCACCAGAGTTTTACCTCGTCGGTGGTAAAGTTTGTACCGTTATCGGTTATGATGCTGTGGGGGACGCCATAACGGTGTACAACCCCGGATATGAAGTCTATCACAGGTCCGGATTCGGCCGTTTTAACAGGCTTGGCTTCTATCCATTTGGTGAATTTATCCACAATGACCAGTAAGTATTTTTTCCTATCGGTCCCACCTTTAAGGGGTCCGACCATGTCAAGCCCCTAGACCGCAAAACGCCAGGTAATGGGTATAGTTTGGAGTGCGATGGGTGGCATATGGCTTTGGTTGGCAAAAAGTTGGCAACCAGCGCATCGTTGGACTAGGTCCTGAGCGTCTGCCCGGGCCATCGGCCAATAAAAGCCTGTACGGAAAGCCTTGCTAACAAGGGACCGAGCAGCGGCGTGGTGACCACCGAGTCCGGCATGAATTTCAGCCAGAAGGTTCCACCCTTCCTCTTCGGAGATGCACCTTTGAAGGACTCTGGTAGTGCTTTTCTTATAAAGCTCTCCCTCGTGGACTCTATAGGCTTTAGATCGCCGCACTATGCAGCGGGCCTCGTTTTGGTCCTCCGGGAGTTCCTGCCTAGTAAGGTAGGCTAGGAATGGTTCTGTCCACGGGGCGATGACCGCCATTATTATGTGGGCTGGAGGTGTAATTTCATTGGGAGAGCCTCCAACTGTGTCAGATTGTTCGGCATCGAGTGGTGCGGCTAGGTCCGGGATGTTATTTGCGGGTTCCCCCTCCCATGCTACGGATGGCTTGAATAATCTTTCCAAAAATATGTTGGGGGGACTGCATCGCGTTTTGCTCCGATGCGTGCCAGGACGTCCGCTGCTTGATTGTTTTCTCGGGCTATATGGTGAAACTCTAGCCCTTCGAACCGTGCTGACATTTTTAGGACGGCGTTGCGGTAAGCTGCCATTTTTGGGTCCTTGGCGTTGAAGTCTCCATTTATTTGGGATATCACGAGGTTTGAATCCCCGCGTACCTCTAGGTGTTGGATACCCATGGATACTGCTATCCGGAGACCATGTAGGAGGGCCTCATATTCGGCTGCATTGTTGGAATCCATGTACATGATTTGGAGCACATATTGGACTGTGTTTCCTGTGGGGGACGTCAGGACGATGCCAGCCCCCAGTCCGGCCAACATTTTGGAGCCGTCGAAATGCATAATCTAGTTTGAATATGTGTCGTACTCTTTAGGGAGCTCGGCCTCTGTCCATTCTGCGACGAAGTCGGCCAAAACTTGCGATTTAATAGGTCGCCGTGGCTTATAGGTTATATCAAACATGAGAAGCTCGATGGCCCATTTTGCAATCCGGCCCGTTGCGTCGCGGTTGTTGATAATATCGTTGAGTGGTACTTCCGTGGCTACTGTTATGGAACACTCTTGAAAGTAGTGTCATAGCTTCCGGGATGCCATGAATACCGCGTATGCAATCTTTTGATAATGTGGGTACCGTGATTTGCATGGAGTGAGGACAGTGGATACGTAGTAGACCGGCCTTTGAAGGGGGAATTTGTGTCCATCCGTTTCCCGCTCGACAACGAGCACTACGTTGACAACTTGATGTGTTGCTGCAATGTACAATAACATTGGTCCGCCGGTGTTCGGCGTGGCCAAGACTTGGTTTGTTGCCAATATGGCTTTTATTTCATCAAGTCCGGCCGTGGCGGCCTCCGTCCACTCGAAGTGTTCGGTGCGCCGAAGGAGGCGATAGAGGGGTAGTGCCTTTTCTCCCAAGCGGGAGATGAAGCGGCTTAAAGCCGCCACGCATCCGGTTAATTTTTGTATTTGTTTGAGGTCCTTTGAGATATCCAATTGTGACAAAGCTCTGATCTTGGCTGGATTTGCTTCAATTCCTCCACCGGATACAATGAAGCCCAAGAGCTTTCCGGCTGGAATGCCGAAGACGCATTTTTTCGGGTTGAGCTTGATGTCATATTTTCGGAGGTTATCGAATGTAAGCCTCAAGTCGTCTACTAGAGATTCGACATGTCTTGATTTGACGACCACATCATCAACATATGCCTCCACTATTTTGCCGATCTGATTTGCCAGACATGTCTGGATCATGCGCTAATATGTTACGCCGGCGTTTTTCAGCCCGAAGGGCATTGTGTTGAAGCAGAATGGGCCGTATGGGGTGATGAATGCTGTTGCGGCTTGGTCTGATTCTGCCATCTTGATTTGATGGTATCCGGAGTATGCGTCGAGGAAACACAACGAGTCGTGTCCTGCGGTGGCATCGATAATTTGATCGATACGGGGGAGGGGGAAGGGATCCTTTGGGCAAGCCTTGTTGAGGTCTTTAAAATCGACACACAGGCGCCAGGATTTGTCCTTCTTTGGTACCATCACCAAATTTGCTAGCCAGTCCGGATGTTTTATGTCTCTAATGAATCCGGCCACCAATAGCTTGGCTAGCTCCTCTCCCATAGCCTGTCTCTTGGGTTCAGAAAAACGCCGAAGGGCTTGTTTGACAGGTTTGAATCCTTTTAGGATATTTAAGCTGTGTTCGGCCAACCTGCGTGGGATCCCTGGCATGTCTGAAGGGTGCCAGGCGAAAATGTCCCAGTTCTCTCGTAGGAACTCTTGTAGTGCGGCGTCTACATCAGGGTTCAGTCGTGCCCTGATGGAAGCTGTTTTATTGGGGTCCGTTGGATGGACCTGGAATTTGACTATTTCATCAGCTGGCTTGAAGGATGTGGATTTGGAACTCTTATCGAGTATCACATCATCCCTGTTAACCGTGGAGCGCAACGCAGTCAGTTCCTCGGCCGCTAAGGCTTCGGATAGTGCCTCAAGGGCTAATGCGGCCGTCTTGTTTTCGGCGCGGAGTGCTACGTCCGGATCACTAGCTAGAGTGATAATTCCGTTTGGCCTGGGCATCTTAAGCTTTGTGTACCCGTAATGGGGTATTGCTTGGAAGATTGAGAATGCTTCCCGTCCCAGTAAAGCGTGATATCCGCTTTTGAACGGGGCCACCTGAAACGTGACTTCTTCAGACATGTAATTATCCGGCGTGCCGAACACCACATCTAGTGTGATTTTTCTTGTGCAGCGCGCTTCCCGACTAGGGATTATTCCTCTAAAGGTTGTGCTGCTTTGCTCGATGCGGTTCCAGCCTATTTCCATTTTTTGAAGGGTTTCCTCATAAATGAGGTTCAGTCCGCTGCCTCCATCCATGAGCACCTTGGTGAGGCGTAAGCTGTCCACTATGGGACTGAGGACCAATGTGGCTGGTGCTCGGGCTGTTCGGAATCTAGGTTCATCACTTGTGTTGAAGGTAATAGCAGTGTCGCTCCATGGATTTATTGTTGCAACTTGATAGACTTTGGCGAGGCTGCGGAGTGTTCTTTTTCGCATACTGTTTGATGCGAAAGTCTCGAAGACTGTGAGAGCGATACTGGTGTCCTCGGGCTGGCTTTTTGCGGCCTCCAGAATTAAGAGGTCCTCGCCAATTTTGGCCACCTGCCGGAGTATCCAACATGCTCTAAGGCTGTGAGTTGGTGTGGTGTCCTCTGTACTGTGGATTCTATAGGGTCCATCAAGCCACCTTTCCAGTACGGTTCCATGCCCTGTAGAGGGTTTTGGCTTTTTGGTGTTTATCCCGGGTGTCCTATGATGATGCACCCTCTTAGTTCGGACGGGGTTACTATTCAAGGCCGGATTATCCCAAAATTTTATTTCCGTTTTCCAGGCACTTTCCATCGCACAGTATTTTTGTACTATGGATGCCAAGTCAGTGAAGCGTGTAATATCACGACGACTTACGGCGTTAAGGATTCCCTCGTCCGTGCAATTACTGCAGAAAATTGAGATTGCGTCTCCCTCGCGGCAATCCTTTATCCTGTTCATAACCAGGAGGAATCTGGCCTAGTAATGATGTACTGTTTCCTCGGGCCTCTGCCTGATTTGGGAGAGATTGCTTATGATTGGGTGGGCAGGTGTCGTTGAATCTGAAACCTCACCCAATCCAAGATTCGGAGGCCGAAGTGTTTCCGAACTCTGAAGTTCGGATTCTTGGATGTTGTCCAGTGAATCTGGCCTGTTGCCTGATCCTAAGCTCAGGTCTTGAGTTATATCTCCCCCTCCGCGGGTATCCGGCTTGGAGGGGTTGGGAATTCGGACGTAGCTAGTCCTTAAAATAGATGAAGGGTCGCCGCACAGCGTCTCTACCACGGCAACGTGGTGGGTGACTTGGGGAGAGTTAATTTCTCTTAGACCGGTTTAAGCCCAACCTGGTCGTAATCCGTAGCGACCCCCAGGGCGGCGATGCGATCCAAGAGCTCGTTTACGGAAGAGAGCTCCATTGGATCAAGCTGCTCGACGAGCTCCGAGCTGACGTGTAGGTTGCTTTTGATGACCCGAGAGGTCACCGTCGGTGCAACATCCGAACAGGCGGTCATGAGGAAACCACCTAGCCGGAGGGTTTGGCCGACAGCCAAGGCTCCCTTAGCAATGGCGCCGTCTTTAAAGACAGGAGGAGGCATCCTTCCTGATTGTGATGGCACAGAGGAACTCTCAATGAAAGCACCAATGTCGGTGTCAAAACCGGCGGATCTCGGGTAGTGGGTCCCGAACTGTGCGTCTAGGCCGGATGGTAACAAGAGGCAGGGAACACAATGTTTTACCCAGGTTCGGGCCCTCTTGATGGAGGTAAAACCCTATGTCCTGCTTGATTAATGTTGATGATATGGGTAGTACAAGAGTAGATCTACCACGAGATCAAGGAGGCTAAACCCTAGAAGCTAGCCTATGGTATGATTGTTGTATATGGAGTTGATGTCCTACGGACTACCACCCTCCGGTTTATATAGATACCGGATAGGGTTAGGGTTACACAGAGTCGGTTACAATGGTAGGAGATCCTGAATATCCGCATCGCCAAGCTTGCCTTCCACCCTAAGGAAAGTCCCATCCGGACACGGAACGAAGTCTTCAATCTTGTATCTTCGTAGTCCAGGAGTCCGGCTGAAGGTATAGTCCAGCTACCCGAACACCCCCTAATCCAGGACTCCCTCAACCACCTTTCGGCGCCGTCCAGCACCGCCCAAGCCACCCGTGCCCTCCGCGTGGCTGTCTGCTTGCCTGTGCACGCTGCGGCACCGTCACCGTCGCCTGAGCAGCACAGAGCGTGCTCTCTGCCGCCGACGACTCCCATGAGCCGTTCCGTCGGGAACGTGGAGTAACACCCAAGGCAGGCCAAGCTTAGCACTTGAACGGAACCGTCCTCTGCCTCGCCGTAATCATCATCGGCGTTATCCCGTTCACTACCACCGCCTCGGATCTGCTATTAAAGGAGCCCCCGAGCTTGTTCTCGGCCCAGCGCCACACCTCCACCTCACCAGAGCCCCTCCTTGCCACTAGAAGGACCCCGAGGAGGTCACCTTCCCCGACTCCGTCCGCCCCATTCCGCCTCGGGCTCCGGCTTGATTCACTCAGGTGAGGCCACCCCCGCCTCCCAAACCACGTCAGCAAACCCCTAGTGAAGCCAGTACCCTAACCCGAGCCTCAATTCGATCTTTGCAGCTCTCCCCGGCGAGATCCACCAACGCTCGAACCACCGTCCGCCGGAGTTAGGGCCGCCGTCGACGTGGTGCTCACCAACGCTCAACTCCACCACCCACAGGTGCGGAAGAACACGGTGAACACGTTGGTAACCCCGATCCCCCTGCCTCCCCGTGGATCGCCGCCGGCGACCACCGCGGCCCTCGGGCGCGAGCACTCTGTTTTAGTTTTCAAACCCGACGGGTGGGACCTCCCCGTCAGCTTTTTCTTCTTTTTGAAATGTTTTTTGAAAACTCCTTCGGGCAAAACACGTCTTCCCCTTGGACTGACGTATTCTAGACTGAAATGTTTCCTATTTTTATAAAATAAACCCTGAAAACTTTCTGTTTCATTACAGAAAGGTCCCTGGACTAAAACTCTTATAAACTTTAAACAAAAGATGATTTTAACTTGAATCCTTTTCTGTCATCTTTATATTTCTGTCTAGTTTTTTGTCATATTTATTTGAAAATTATTTGGGATACTTTTTGTGCACGCACGGTATTTATGTAGTATCCGGTTTTTCTTTAAATATGTAGATACCGGGAGGAGTAAAGGAGACGCGTACTTCGCCGAGCTAGACTCTGACTTCTCCGAACCAGGCAAGCATGTTTGAACCTTTGATATGATGAGTGTTTTGCATGTTTGCTCGAGTAGTTTTCTCATGGCCTGTTTATATAAGCATTTGTGAATGTTATGTACATGCATGGCAAGCTACCGGTGAGCTTTGAAGTTGATGTGTCCTTATGATGATAAGATAGCACGATCATGTGGTGACATGATAGGTTGCAGGCTGGTATTGTTGAAGCATGCAGTTTTATGCCAACCGTGAACTCCAGTTTTAAAGTGGGTCAAGTCTCGATCCCGTTCGTTTCCCCTTCGTGCTGCCACATGTTTTCTGCAAAGAGTGCGGTTTAGTAAGTTGCAAACCTCTTTCCTGGTACACACCAAATAGAGGGACCGCAATGAGGGTTCCATGGCCCTGGATTAAAGCCAGTCATCCGGTCAGGGGGCATGGGTGTTTCCGGATGGGACCGAGAGGGGGCACCCCTTAGAGCGCGCGATATAAATTTGATCCCATGCTATTCGAGGTTGTAGCCTCCCCGTCTTAAGGTTTTTCTTGAACGTCACCGAGGGTGATCCCTGGCAACGGAATGTGGAATGGGTGTGTACTGGTTAGACATGTTTCTTCTAAAACACCATAAACGGAACTAGTCCTTGTGACTACTGAAATCCGTTGGCTGTGGTTAAAGAGTACAAACTCTACAGAGTCAAAATCATTCGAGTATCCATGTCCACGATCAAGGACTTGGACATCATCTCAGTGCCAGTGTCAGTCTCCGTGTCAAATCTCAGTGTCAACCCCGGTGACAGTTTCCGGAGTATAAACATACAACCGAGAGTGGTAAACTCGGTTGAAGGTTATTCATGTGAATGGACTAACCAGTTTATTATTTTACGCTGAGTATTTCCTTGTGATGATTTGAATTCATGAGCTACTTAAATTCGAATGATAAACTATAAGCCCTTTTTGTGATGTCGCGCAGACATTCGACTGTGGCATTATTGTTATTTACTTTTGATATAAGCCCTTTATGTGATGTCGCCGAGACGTCCGACTATGGCATTATTGTTATTTACTTTTGATATAAGCCCTTTATGTGATGTCGCCCAGACGTCCGACTGTGGCATTATTGTTATTTACTTTTGATATAAGCCCTTTATGTGATGTCGCTCTGACGTCCGACTGTGGCACGTCCTGTTATTTACTTTTCAATATAAGCCCTTTATGTGGTGTCGCCTCGACACCCGACTGCGGCATGTTGAATTTGTTTCCACCTTTCGAGGCGTCGCTTCAGACACCTGATCGGTTTTCAGTTATTTTTATTGGGATTTCGGGAGGACTACTGCCTGATTTCCTCATATTTATCGTGCAGTGCAAATCTATTATTTGATTGTGCATACTGACCTGCTCATGTGCATCATGTTTACATTTGTTATATCTTATGTCCGAACTGTCTTGCGAGTACATTCAAAGTACTCACCTGGCTTGTTGATTTGGCCAGATGTTGACGAAGGCGATCTTATGGATGAAGAGTTCGATAGCGAGTCCGACGCCTAGAGGAGTCCCAGTCAGTCCTGTGTGACCCTGGAGTTGTTCAATTGTATTATACACGCTTCCGCCACCCAAATAAAAATCATCAAGCCTCACTCCGACGCTTGATGAGCTGTAAGATTTCAGAGTCATGTCACCCACCTCACTGTGACATATCCACCACCACCTCTATTACGAGTCAGTAGTTATGCCACCATACCCTTGTGTCATATACGCCTCTATGTATAATATAGGCATGCTTGTAATAATTTGTTGAGCATCCTCACCTCAACCATGTATAATATTAGTACTGCTGGATTTCTGTATCAAGGTTTTGTCTGCCAGTAAGAACAATTCTTCTGTACTGGTTAATACAAAGATCGGCTTTTCAATAAATGTTTTTGGAAAGGCGGTCGTGACAGCGTGGCCGACGCACGCCGGCGCACGTCCGGCCACCTCCTGCTAGCCGCCTCCCTCTGGACGTCCCTGGAGACGCCACGACCCCCGGCACATCTCCCTCTCTCTCCCTCGAGCGCCCTCCCTCCTCTATCTCTCTCGTGCGCGTCCAGCCGAACGCGCCCATCGCCGCCGCTCGCCACCACCGCAACCACTGCCTCCCCATTGCCTTGCCGACGCGTCCACAGGACCACCATCGCCTGTTGCGTCGTCTTCACCAACCCATTCGACTGCGGGAGGCCTGGAGCATCGTCCCCGAGCTCATCCTCAACCTCCAACCGCCGGCTACCTCACCGTTGATTCGCGACAACCAACACGTCCCCGTGCCTGCCGAGTCCTCCGTTAGCCTCTTTGTGAGCTCTGCCGCCTTTTCCCCTCTTCCCCGAGCTCGTTCCTCTCCTCTAGCCACCTCTGCCACCGGAGCCGAGAGCTCCGTGCCGCCGTCCATGTTGCCGCCGTGGCCACCGTCACCCAAAGCCGTAACCATGCGCACCACCATGCTCAACACGTTCCCAGGAGTCGACCACGACCACCCGCGGCTCTTGCCGTTCCCTGCAACACCGTTTCACTCGACGCCTGAACTCCGGCCGCTGCACTCGTCGTCGCCGGCGCCACTCCGGCCACTCCCCGGCCGCGCCACCACCACAGTTGGATGCAGATGAGCGTCCGCACCCCGTAGCTGCCCTCCGCACGCCAAATAGCTCCCTGTAGGCAAATCCCGAGAAGACTCCGCAGAGGCTCGAGGTCGTCGCCGGCCGAACTCCGGCGAGGCTGACTTGGCTGTCATTAGCGCCTAATCCCACAGCCTAATCCACCCCACTAGCCGTTGACCATGGGCCCCAGGGCCAAGTCAAACCCTGGTCAGTGCGGGTTTGACCCGGGCTTAACCACTGTGTCACTGACGTGTGGCCCCCACACGTCAGGTTTGACCCAGGTTGACTGCTGACGCAGTGCTGACCTCAAGCTGAAGTAATAAACGATTTCTGGAATTATTTTAACTCAGGAAATTCCAGAATATTGCTTCAACTTCAAAAAATCATAATAATTCAACCGTAGCTCAGAATGAAATAATTTATATATGAAAAATTATCAGGAAAATGCAAGGACTCCATTTATGCCAGTTACATGCATGAAAACCCAACTTATACATGCTATATAAGTGAAAACATTATATGGGCATTTTAAATCAAATATTCAAATGGGCTCCAACCAATTTGGTAGCATCTTGCATTAGCCCAAACACTACCATTTGCACATGTTATGATCATCCATCATATTCTTGCATTGTTTGTGTATTGATTGCCGGCACCGTTTCTTCTCGATAGGTTCCACTCCGGAAGGTGTTCCCGGGTACTTGTCAGAGGAGCAGTGCCCCTTAATCGTTCGATCAGGCAAGCAACCCCCCCCCCCTTGAGAATTTCGATAAATCCCACTCTCTCGCTCCTGCTCCTTATACTGCATTAGGACAACAACGATTCAACTGCTACTTTTCTGCTACGGTTGTCGAACCCATTCCTCTGCATGACCTGTCATTTCCACAGTAAATAGTTGAAACCCACTAGCATGAGTAGGAGTTGCTTGAGCCTTGATGTGCCTGCTCATCCATGCTTGTTTTCTTTATGCCAGCTATGCTTAGAGTTGTGTCAGGTCTGATTCATCAGGAATGAATCGGAGTGGTGAACATGTCCTACCGATAAAGGCTAAGTGTGTGAACACGTTTTGGTAAAGGTAGCGATGAGAGGCCATGTAGGAGTACATGGTGGGTTGTCTCATTGGAACCGTCCCTAAGCACTGAGTTCTGTGTATGTTATCCAAGTCCAGTTACTACCACACATTGGGTTCCGGTTATCCGGCCCCTCTCGGCTTATTAATCCACTTGATCTCTGCCCAGGAGTTGCCACTAGTTTCTGGCATTTGTAGGTAGTGCTACTTGTCTACCAGGTGGTGTCCGACGGGACGGGCTTGGGACAGACCAGGCACCGTGGCACAGTGTACCAAGTGGCTCCCGGATGGTGGGCTTGGGAACCCTGCACACATCGTTTGGGGTCATACTAGAGACTTCGGCCGGAACTCCTTGCAGATGGACCTCGAATAGGCGATAAACCTGGACGAGAGACTTCTGTGGTTAGTCAGGTCGTGGCCGACACCCTCGCCCGGCTTCTGCTTAAAGGTTGCTGAGGTACATGATGTGTACAGGGCGATAAGTGGCGAGAGTGTGTGAAGAAGTACACCCCTACAGGGTTAACATTATCTATTCGAATAGTCATTTTCCTCGGATATGGAAACTTGGAGGACTTATGTAGTACATAGACAACTTGAAGTGGATACTCTAAAATACGCAAGATAAGCGTCAGTGCTATGGATGGCCTTCTCGTAGGAAGACGCGAACGGATCCATAGTGGAGTATTGATATGGTGAATATGTGGACTCGTGTGCGTCTCCTCACCTCAAAGAAGATTCCGATACTCATAGTATAGGTTAGCCATTGAGTCAAAGCTGGCTCGCTACTGTTAAGACTCCACCACCCCCTTCATTGATAATGTTGGATATGTAGATAGTTCTGATGTAAGACTTGCTGAGTACCTTCATACTCACGTTTGCTTATTTATGTTTTGCAGTTGTTACACTAGTGACTTTGACGAGTAGCTTGTATCCCAGCTACGATCTTGTACCCTTGGGAGGGTCTTATTTAGTCAGGCTTCTTAGTCTTTTCCTTTTGTAGTTGTCTGTACTCAGACATGTAATGCTTCCGTTGTTTGTATGCTCTGAATGATGGGTCATGTGACCCCTGTTTGAATTGAATGCTATGTGGCTCTTCTGGGCCTTTATCTATATGAGTTTGAGTTATGTTGTGATGCCATGTTGTACATCACATACTTGCATGTTATGTGTACGTGTGATGTGTATTGCTATGTGTGGGATGTAACAATCTAGTTGTTTATCCTTGGTAGCCTTTCTTATGGGGAAATGTAGTCTAGTGCTTACACTAAGCCTTGGTAGTCCGCTACAGCCCGGTTTACCAGAGTCCTGTTAGCCCAGCACTACTGCTCCGGAACACTTAGACTGGCCGGCATGTGATTCACTTTGTTCCTGTGTCTATCCCTTCGGGGAAATGTCACGCGGAGACATCCGGAGTCCTGTTAGCCTGCTACAGCCCGGGTTCCTGGAGTCCTATTAGCCCAGTTGCTACAGCCTGGATTCATATGCTGTTGACCGACATGCTCGAGGTTGATTCATGTATGCATGTCCCTGTAAGTTAGTGCCACTTTGGGTTCACGACTAGTCATGTCGGCCCGGGTTCTCTGTCATATGGATGCTAGCAACACTATCATATACGTGAACCAAAAGGCGCAAACGGTCCCGGGCCGTGGTAAGGCGACACCCGTGGGGATACCGTGCGTGAGGCCGCAAGGTGATATGATGTGTTACATGCTAGATCGGTGTAACCTAGGATCGGGATCCCGACAGCGTTGGCATCAGAGCTTGACTGACTGTAGGATTACCAAGCCAAACTGGTTGAAGTTGAGTCTAGAAATGCTTTAGTTATATAAGGGAATTGATTGTGGAAGGGAACGTAACGCTCTTTTTACTCCTTTACCTCATGTCATTCTTTTTGAGTCAGCCTCTTCTTTTCTACGAGGGTTAAGGCCTATGCTTCTCCTCTATATCTCAGGATGACGTGTTAGTAAACCGTAAAGTTTTAGGATTGTTGGGTTGTGCCTTCGTACAGTTCTACTACTTCCGTGTGTCATCAGTTTGACCTAGAACCTTGATATTATGATGTTGATTGATTATGCTATTCCTCTGATGAATGTCTCAAAATCCTTTTGAGCATTTACAGCTGTTATGCTGCCGAAATTGTCCTAGGATTTCAAGAGTTCCCAATGCTTTTGCATTACATTCCGCATCCTCATGTCGATGCTAACTCCATCCTTGTTTCCTTGGTTTCTGTGCCAGTATGTCGTATGCTAACCGAGGTTCAGTTGCTCATAGCAAGAACCACGGAGATGGTAGGGATGAGGATCCTCCTGACCAGCCTTTGATGGTAGAGTTTTTGTTAGCATCCAAGAGGAACAAGCGTGAGACTAACCGCTTGCTGGCACAGATTGAGCAGAACACCGCACATCAGCGTAAGAAGTTGGTTTCCATCACTGACTTCATTGGTCTGAAACCACCCACCTTCCATCATTCCATTGACCCACTCGATGCAGATGACTGGATCCGAAGCATCACTCTTAAGTTGTGTTCTGCGAACGTGGCTGAAGGTGACAAGGTCACCTATGCTACCTATCACCTGGAAGGTCCTCCTAGTACTTGGTGGCAGAGCTATGAGGCTATGCTTCCAGCTGGCCAGATTCCTACCTGGAAGGACTTCACCGAGGCTTTTCGTGAGAACCACATTCCTCAGGCTCTCATTGACCGCAAGAGGGAGGAGTTCTATAGTTTTACCCAAGGTAAGCTACCTATTGATGCTTACAGTAGAGAGTTTGGAAACCTTGCCTGCTATGCTACAGAAGAAGTGTCCACAGACGCCAAGAAGCAGGCTAGGTTCCGGAAGGGTCTCAACCCTAAGTTGCGTCGTTATCTCCACCTGCATCATTGTGATACTTTCTAGGCTCTTGTGAACAAGGCCATTAATGCAGAGACAGCTTAGCTCACCTACGAGGATTCTCGTAAGCACAACCGTGATCTGGGTTCTTCCTCCCGCTCTGGCTCTCAGAAGCGACGGATTTGGATTCCGAACTCAGCCCTTCCACCTGGATATGCACCGAGGCCATCCGATGTGGTGCCTCACCCAACTCAGCAACGTGCTCCACCCAGGCCTATTAGTGGACCACTTGCCAATGTAGGTCCACGTCCTACCTCAGGAACTTGCTTCACCTACGGAGAACCAGGACACTATGCACGTGACTGCCCTCAGTCCAGTTCTACTGCACCCCAGTATGAGAGGTCTGTTGACCATGAAAAGCCATCAGGCAAGATGATCAGTACCAAGCCAGCCACCACTGAACAAGCATGTGTGCACCACGTCTCAGCTACAGAAGCTCAAGATGATCCTGACGTCGTATTGGGAACGCTTCTTGTCAATTGTCACCCAGCTTCACTTCTGTTCGATACTAGAGCATCTCACTCCTTCATATCCGAAGGTTATGCTCAGTTGCACAACATGTCATTTTGTGATATGCCAACTCCACTGATAATCCAGACTCCTGGTTCCAAATGGCAAACCTCCAAGGTATGCCATGGTAATGAAATCCTTGTTGACAGACTGGTATTTCTTGCTTCTTTGATATCTCTCAAGTCTTCAGATATTAACATCATCTTGGGCATGGACTGGATGATAGCTCATCATGCCAAAATCGATTGTTACACTAGATCTGTTCAACTTACACATCCATCTAGCAAATTAGTTACTGTCTCCACTAGAGTTGCAAGGCGTCAACTCTATTCTCTTAATGCCAGCCCTCTTCCAGACCTTGAAGATATTCCGGTAGTCCGTGACTTCCCGGATGTCTTTCCAAAAGAACTGCCAGGTGTCCCACCTAACAGAGATGTAGAGTTTGTCATAGAACTTATCCCAGGAACTGTTCCAATCTCTAGGAGACCATACAAGAAGGCACCTTTGGAGTTAGCCAAGCTTAAGAAACAACTTGATGAGTCCTTGCAAAAGGGTTTCATCCGTCCCAGTTCTTCTCCTTGGGCTTGTCCTGTCCTCTTCGTCAAGAAGAAGGATGGTACGGATCGGATGGTTGTAGATTATCGTCCCGTTAATTTGGTCACGATAAAGAACAAGTATCCGCTCCCCAGGATCAATGACCTGTATGATCAGCTCGCTGGATCCTTAGTCTTTTCCAAGATGGATCTGAGGTTATGCTACGACATAATAAAAAACAGGAACGGGAACATCCCCATAACGGCCTTTGTCACTCGTTATGGTCAATACGAGTACACCGTGATGTCTTTCGGCCTAACCAATGCTCCAGCTACTTTCTCCCGCTTGATGAACTCGGTCTTTATGGAGTACTTAGACAAGTTCGTCGTGGTTTACCTCGATGATATTCTTATTTACTCTAAGAACGAGGAAGAGCATACCGAACATCTTAGACTTGTGTTAGAAAAACTCAGAGAGCATCGCATTTATGCCAAGTTCTCCAAGTGTGAATTTTGGTTGCCAGAAGTGACCTATCTGGGCCACGTGATCTCTGGTAAGGCCATTACGGTCAATCCCGAGAGAGTTAAAGCCGTTGTCGATTGGACTCCACCCGAAACGGTCAAACAAGTTAGGAGTTTCCTTGGTCTAGCCAGTTATTGTCGGCGCTTCGTTGAAAACTTCTCCAAAGTGGCCAAACCCCTCACGGAACTTCTCAAGAAAGATAAAAGGTTTGAGTGGACCCCATAGTGTGAGCATAGTTTTCAGGAACTGAAAAGATGCCAGACTTCTGCGCCCATACTCGTGCCACCGGATTTCACTAAAGACTTTGTTATCTATTGTGATGCTTCGCGTCAAAGACTAGGTTGCATTCTTATGCAGGATCATCATGTGATTGCCTATGCATCTCGACAGTTGCATCCACATGAGGAAAATTATCCTACAGATGATCTAGAGCTTGCAGCCGTAGTCTATGCACTTAAGACTTGGCGACATTACCTTCTGGGTAACCGATGCGAAATCTACACTGACCATCAGAGTCTCAAGTATATCTTCACCCAACAGGATCTGAATCTCAGATAGAGACGTTGGATGGAGTTGATCTCAGATTACGACTTAGGAATCACCTACACCCCAGGCAAAGCCAATGTCATGGCTGATGCTTTAAGTCGTAAATCCTATTGCAACAACCTCATGTTGCAACAATGTCAACCACCCCTCCATGAGGAATTCTGTAAGCTTAATCTTCACATAGCTTCTCATGGTTCCCTTTCTACCTTGGTGGCGAAACCTACCCTTACGGATCAGATCATAGAGGCTCAGAAGCATGATACGGGAATCTCCCGGATCAAGAAAAATATTTCCAAGGGAGTTGCTGGTTGTTTCTCTATGGATGAACAAGGTGTTGTTTACTTTGGAAACCGTTTGGTGGTTCCCAAATGTCAACAGACGCAACAACTGATCCTTAAGGAGGCCCATGAATCCCCTCTCACGATTCATCCGGGTACTACAAAGATGTATCAGGACCTACACCAGAGGTTCTGGTGGACTAGGATGAAGCGAGAAATCGCTCGGTATATTGCCAACTGTGACGTTTGTCGTTGTGTTAAGGCAGAGCATCAAAGACCTGCTGGCACCCTTCAACCTTTAGCTATTCCTGAGTGGAAATGGGATAAAGTTGGTATGGACTTCATCACCGGCTTTCCCAGGACCAAGAAATGAAATAATGCTATCTTCGTAGTCATTGATTATCTTTCCAAAGTGGCTCACTTCCTACCTGTTCGAGAGAGTATCACTGCTAGTCAGCTCGCTGACTTATATATCTCCCGAATAGTGTCACTCCATGGTGTTCCACTAGAATGACTTATATATCTCCCGAATGACTTATATATCACCGTGGCTGTCTTTTCACCTCTCATTTCTGGGAAAGTTTCCAGAATGCCATGGGAACCCATCTTTCTTTCAGTACCGCTTTCCACCCTCAGTCAAGTGGTCAGGTGGAAAGGGTCAACCAAATTCTCGAAGACATGCTTAGAGCTTGTGTTATCTCATTCGGTATGGATTGGGAGAAGTGTCTTCCTTTCGCCGAGTTTGCTTATGACAATAGCTATCAATCTAGTCTTAGGAAAGCACCCTTCGAGATTCTGTATGGACGAAGATGTCGAACACCTTTGAACTGGTCAGAAACCGGTGAAAGACAATTCTTTGGACCGGATATGATCCAGGAGGCAGAAGAGCAAGTTCGCATCATTCGTGAGAATTTGAAAACAGCCCAATCTCGTCAAAAGAGCCAGTATGACCGTCGTCATAAGGAAGTGGCTTATGAAGTTGGCGACAAGGCTTACCTTCGGGTTACTCCTTTGAAGGGTACCCATCGTTTTGGTATCAAGGGAAAGTTGGCTCCTCATTACATTGGTCCTTTTCACATTCTCGCTAAACGAGGAGAGGTTGCCTACCAGTTGGAACTACCCCCACATCTTTCTCGAGTTCATGATGTCTTCCACGTCTCTCAACTCAGGCGTTGCTTCTCGGATCCCATCCGCGGAGTGGACCACGAAATGCTTGATCTCCGAGATAACCTCAGTTATCGAGAGTACCCTGTTTGCATTCTGGATCAAGCAAAGCATGTCACTCGACGTATTAACATCAAGTTTCTCAAGGTTCAGTGGTCTCATCATTCCGAGAGAGAAGCTACTTGGGAGCGAGAAGATCGTCTTCGACTTGAGTACCCCGCCTCCTTTCCGCCGACTCCTGAATCTCGGGACAAGATTTTTTCGAGTGGGGGCGAGTTGCCACATCCCTGGTTCTGGTATGAGCTAGGCTTGCTTTGTGCATCATGTTTAAGTTTCAAATGAATTTGAAATGGGGAATGTTTCAAACCCTAGCACCAAAGCAAATTCAAATAGGTTCAATTTAAAAATGGATTTTCAATAAACCCAAAATGCTCTTCAAAAATGTTCATGGTCTTTGAAAAATGTTGCAAGCAACAACCAGAGGTGATGCACATTTTTTCTAAACATTTTGGATTTTTGAATGAACCCATATGTATTTGAATTGCAGCTGTTTAAAATAATATAATTATTTTAATGGCTCCAAAAATGTTGGATATTGGTGAGGGCCTCTGGTATATCATAACTAGTGGTCACAAGGAATCCCAACATTTTTAGAATTGTTCTAGTATTTATTTTAAATAAAAAATGTTAGAAATAGAAAAGAAAACAAAAAAGGGAAACTTACCTGAGGCCTGGCACTGTGCGGCCCAGCTGGCCGGGCCAGCCAGCTGGCCCTGCCAGTCATCGTCTCCACCGCGCCAGAAGGACACCGAGCGCGTGGCCGACGCACGCAGGCGCACATCCGGCCACCTCCTGCTTTCCGCCTCCCTCTGGACGTCCCTGGAGACGCCACGACCCCCTGCACCTCTCCCTCTCTCTCCCTCGAGCGCCCTCCCTGCTCTGTCTCTCTCGTGCGCATCCAGCCGAACGCGCCCGTCGCCGCCGCTCTCCACCACCGCAACCACTGCCTCCCCATCGCCTTGCCGACGCGTCCAGAGGACCGCCATCGCCTGTTGTGTCGTCTTCACCAACCCATTCAACCGTGGGAGGCCTGGAGCGTCGTCCCCGACCTCATCCTCAACCTCCAACCGCCGGCTACCTCCCCATCGATTCGCGACAACCAACGCGTCCCCACGCCTGCCGAGTCCTCCGTTAGCCTCTCTGTGAGCTCCGCCGCCTTTTCCCCTCCTCCCCGATCTCGTTCCTCTCCTCTAGCCGCCTCTGCCACCGGAGCCGAGAGCTCCGTGCCGCCATCCATGTCGCTGCCGTGGCCACCCTCACCTAAAGCCGTAACCGAGCACGTTCCCAGGAGTCGACCGCGACCACCCGCGGCTCCTGCCGTTCCCTGCAACACCGTTTCGCTTGATGCCTGAACTCCGGCCGCCGCACTCGTCGTCGTCGGCGCCACTCCGGCCACTCCCCGGCCGCGCCACCACCACGGTTGGATGTGGACGAGCGTCCGCACCCCGTAGCTGCACTCCGCGCGCCAAATAGCTCCCTATAGGCAAATCCCGAGCAGACTCCGCTGCGGCTCAAGGTCGTCGCCGGCCGAACTCCAGCGAGGCCGGCGTGGCTGTCATTAGCGCCTAATCCCGCAGCCTAATCCACCCCACCAGCCGCTGACCGTGGGCCCCAGGACCAAGTTAAACCCTTGTCAGGGCGGGTTTGACCCGGGCTTAACCACTGTGTCACTGACGTGTGGTCCCCACACGTCAGGTTTGACCCAGGTTGACTGCTAATGCAGTGCTGACCTCAAGCTGACGCAATAAACGATTTCTGGAATTATTTTAACTCAGGAAATTCCAGAGTATTGCTTAAACTTCAAAAAATCATAATAATTCAACCGTAGCTCAGAATGAAATAATTTATATATGAAAAATTATCAGAAAAATGCAAGGACTCCATTTGTGCTAGTTACATGCATGAAAAACCAACTTATACATGCTTTATAAGTGAAAACATAATATGGGCATTTTAAATGCTTCATTTTGAATTTGCATTGATCTTTGATTCAAATGGGCTTCAACCAATTTGGTAGCATCTTGCATTAGCCCAAACACTACCATTTGCACATGTTATGTTTATGCATCATATTGTTGCATTGTTTATGTATTGATTGCCGACACTGTTTCTTCTCGATAGGTTCCACTCCGGAAGGTGTTCCCGAGTACCTGTCAGAGGAGCAGTGCCCTTTCGCCGTTCTATCAGGCAAGCAACCCCCCTTGAGCATTTCGATAAATCCCACTCTCTCGCTCCTGCTCCTTATACTGCATTAGGACAACAATGATTCAACTGCTACTTTTCTGTTGCGGTAGTTGAACACATTCCTCTACATGACCTGTTATTGCCACAGTAAATAGTTGAAACCCACTAGCATGAGTAGGAGTTGCTTGAGCCTTGATGTGCCTGCTCATCCATGCTTGTTTTCTTTATGCTAGCTATGCTTAGAGTTGTGTCAGGTCTGATTCATCGGGAATGAATGGTGAACATGTCCTACCGATGAAGGATAAGTGTGTGAACATGTTTTGGTAAAGGTAGCAATGAGGGGCCATGTAGGAGTACATGGTGGGTTGTCTCATTGGAACCGTCCCTAAGCACTGAGTTTTGCGTATGTTATCCAAGTCCAGTTACTACCACACATTGGGTTCCGGTTATCCGTCCCCTCTCGGCTTATTAATCTACTTGATCTCTGTCCAGGAGTTGCAACTAGTTTCTGGCGTTTGTAGGTAGTGCTACTTGTCTACCAGGTGGTGTCTGACGGGATGGCCTTGGGACAGACTAGGCCCCGTGGCACGGTGTACCAAGTGGCACCTGGATGGTGGGCTTGGGAACCCTGCACACATCGTTTGGGGCCATACTGGAGACTTTGGCCAGAACTCCTTGCGAATGGAACTCGAATAGGCGATAAACCTGGACGAGAGACTTGTGTGGTTAGTCAGGTCATGGCCGACACCCTCGCCCGGCTTCCGCTTGAAGGTTGCCAAGGTACATGACGTGTACATGACGATAAGTTGCGAGAGCGTGTGTGAAGAAGTACACCCTTGTAGGGTTAACATTATCTATCCGAATAGCCGTTTTCCTCGGATATGGAAACTTGGAGGACTTATGTAGTACATAGACAACTTGAAAAGGATACTCTAAAATACGCAAGATAAGCGTGAGTGCTATGGATGGCCTTCTCGTAGGAAGACGGGAACGGATCCATAGTGGAGTATTGATATGGCGAATATGTGGACTCGTGTGTGTCTCCTCACCTCAAAGAAGTTTCTGATACTCGTAGTATAGGTTAGCCACTGAGTCAAAGCTGGCTTGCTGCTGTTAAGACTCCACCACCCCCTTCGTTGATAATGTTGCATATGTCGATAGTTTTGATGTAAGACTTGCTGAGTACCTTCGTACTCATGTTTGCACTACAAGAAATATGTCAACTTGTGACCACCACTATTGGTCACTGAATGGTCACAAATTTCCATTTGTGACCTTTTTGTGACCAAAACATAAGGTCAAAAGCTGGCCGTCATAAACTGACTATAGCGACCTTTCTTCTGGAATGGTCGTAGACGTTTATGACCAAAATACGTCTACTATGGCGTTTTGGTAACTAGCAACCTCCCCAGGCCACGTAGGTATCCGGCGTGGCAATCTGACGTGGCACAAGATTCAGCCCGGTCCAATTCGATTTTCTACATGGGCCTAGCCCAACAATTCGGCCTTTTTATATATTTTTTCTATCAATTTTTGATCAACTTCAAGGGCCAAGTCCAACATTGCAACCTTTTTTATTGTTGGGTTGTGGCCTTTTTGTCTAAACGAATTTAGGTTTTTTTTTCAAAAGAAGGGTCCACTAGTCAGATGGGTCCCAGTTGTCAGGTTCTAGTAACTGGTGTTGGAAATATGCCCTAGAGGCAATAATAAATTAGTTATTATTATATTTCCTTGTTCATGATAATCGTTTATTATCCATGCTAGAATTGTATTGATAGGAAACATAGATACATGTGTGGATACATAGACAACACCATGTCCCTAGTAAGCCTCTAGTTGACTAGCTCATTGATCAATAGATGGTTACGGTTTCCTGACCATGGACATTGGATGTCATTGATAACGGGATCACATCATTAGGAGAATGATGTGATGGACAAAGACCCAATCCTAAGCCTAGCACAAGATCATGTAGTTCGTATGCTAAAGCTTTTCTAATGTCAAGTATCATTTCCTTAGACCATGAGATTGTGCAACTCCCGGATACCGTAGGAGTGCTTTGGGTGTGCCAAACGTCACAACGTAACTGGGTGGCTATAAAGGTACACTACTGGTATCTCCGAAAGTGTCTGTTGGGTTGGCACGAATCGAGACTGGGATTTGTCACTCCGTGTGACGGAGAGGTATCTCTGGGCCCACTCGGTAGGACATCATCATAATGTGCACAATGTGATCAAGGAGTTGATCACGGGATGATGTGTTACGGAACGAGTAAAGAGACTTGCCGGTAACGAGATTGAACAAGGTATCATGATACCGACGATCGAATCTCGGGCAAGCATCGTACCGATAGACAAGGGGAATTGTATACGGTATTGAACGAATCCTCGACATCGTGGTTCATCCGATGAGATCATCGTGGAACATGTGGGAACCAACATGGGTATCCAGATCCCGCTGTTGGTTATTGACCGAAGAACGTCTCGGTCATGTCTGCATGGTTCTCGAACCCGTAGGGTCTACACACTTAAGGTTCGATGACGCTAGGGTTATAAAGGAAGCTTGTATGTGGATACCGAATGTTGTTCGGAGTCCTGGATGAGATCCTGGACGTCACGAGGAGTTCCAGAATGGTCCGGAGGTAAAGATTTATATATGGGAAGTCCTGTTTTGGTCACTGGACAAGTTTCAGGGTCACCGGTATTGTACCGGGACCATCGGAAGGGTCCCGGGGGTCCACCGGGTGGGGCCACCTGCCCCGGGGGGGGCACATGGGCTGTAGGGGTGTGCACCTTGGCCTATATGGGCCAAGGGCACCAGCCCCAAGAGGCCCATGTGCCAAAGGATAAGGAAAGGAAGAGTCCTAAAGGGGAGGAGGGACTCCTCCTAGCCGCACCCTTCCTTGGAGGAAGGGCCAAGGCTGCGCCTCCCCCCTTCTCCCTTGCCCCTATATATATGTGGGGGGTGGGAGGGCAGCCATACCAATGTTCTGGTGCAGCCCTCCCCTTCTCCCAAGTCCTTCTCCTCTCCCGTGGTGCTTGGCGAAGCCCTGCAGGATTGCCACGCTCCTCCACCACCACCACCACGCCGTTGTGCTGCTGCTGGATGGAGTCTTCCTCAACCTCTCCCTCTCTCCTTGCTGGATCAAGGCGTGGGAGACGTCACCGGGCTGTACGTGTGTTGAACGCGGAGGTGCCGTCCGTTCGGCACTTGGTCATCGGTGATTTGGATCACGACGAGTACGACTCCATCAACCCCGTTCACTTGAACGCTTCCGCTTAGCGATCTACAAGGGTATGTAGATCCACTCCTCCCTCGTTGCTAGATGACTCCATAGATTGATCTTGGTGACACATAGGAAAATTTTGAATTTCTGCTACGTTCCCCAATAGTGGCATCATGAGCTAGGTCTATGCGTAGTTTCTATGCACGAGTAGAACACAAAGTAGTTGTGGGCGTTGATTTTGTCAATTTACTTGCTGTTACTAGTCTTATCTTGATTCGGCGGCATCGTGGGATGAAGCGGCCCGGACCAACCTTACACGTATGCTTACGTGAGACCGGTTCCACCGACAAACATGCACTAGTTGCATAAGGTGGCTGGCGGGTGTCTGTCTCTCCCACTTTAGTCGGATCGGATTCGATGAAAAGGGTCCTTATGAAGGGTAAATAGCAATTGGCATATCATGTTGTGGTCTTTGCGTAGGTAAGAAACGTTCTTGCTAGAAACCCATAGCAGCCACGTAAAACATGCAAACAACAATTAGAGGACGTCTAACTTGTTTTTGCAGGGTATGCTATGTGATGTGATATGGCCAAAAGGATGTTATGAATGATATATGTGATGTATGAGATTGATCATGTTCTTGTAATAGGAATCACGACTTGCATGTCGATGAGTATGACAACCGGCAGGAGCCATAGGAGTTGTCTTTATTTATTTATGACCTGCGTGTCAACTTAAACGTCATGTAATTACTTTACTTTATTGCTAAAGCGTTAGCCATAGTAGTAGAAGTAATAGATGACGAGACAACTTCAAGAAGACACGATGATGGAGATCATGATGATGGAGATCATGGTGTCATGCCGGTGACAAGATGATCATGGAGCCCCAAGATGGAGATCAAAGGAGCTATATGATATTGGCCATATCATGTCACTATTATTTGATTGCACGTGATGTTTATCATGTTTATGCATCTTGTTTACTTAGAACGACGGTAGTAAATAAGATGATCCCTCATTAAAATTTCAAGAAAGTGTTCCCCCCAACTATGCACCGTTGCGACAGTTCGTTGTTTCGAAGCACCACGTGATGATCGGGTGTGATAGATTCTAACGTTCACATACAACGGGTGTAAGACAGATTTACACACGTGAAACACTTAGGTTAACTTGACGAGCCTAGCATGTACAGACATGCCTCGGAACACAAGAGACCGAAAGGTCGAGCATGAGTCGTATGGTAGATACGATCAACATGAAGATGTTCACCGATGATGACTAGTCCGTCTCACATGATGATCGGACACGGCCTAGTTGATTCGGATCATGTAATCACTTAGCTGACTAGAGGGATGTCTATCTGAGTGGGAGTTCATAAGCTGAACTTAATTATCCTGAACATAGTCAAAAGGTCTTCGCAAATTATGTCGTAGCTCGCGCTTCAGTTCTACTGTTTAGATATGTTCCTAGAGAAAATTTAGTTGAAAGTTGATAGTAGCAATTATGCGGACTAGGTCCGTAAACTGAGGATTGTCCTCATTGCTTCATAGAAGGCTTATGTCCTTAATGCACCGCTCAGTGTGCTGAACCTCGAACGTCGTATGTGGATGTTGCGAACATCTGACATACACATTTTGATAACTACGTGATAGTTCAGTTAAATGGTTTAGAGTTGAGGCACCGAAGACGTTTTGGAATGTCGCGAAACATATGAGATGTTTCGAGGGCTGAAATTGGGATTTCAGGCTCGTGCCCACGTCAAGAGGTATAAGACCTCCGACGATTTTCTTAGCCTGCAAACTAAGGGAGAAAAGCTCAATTGTTGAACTTGTGCTCAGATTGTCTGAGTACAACAATCGCTTGAATCGAGTGGGAGTTGATCTTCCAGATGAAATAGTGATGGTTCTCCGAAGTCATTACCACCAAGCTGCTTGAGCTTCGTGATGAACTATAATATATCAGGGACATATATGATGATCCTTGAGATATTCGCGATGTTTGACACCACTAAAGTAGAGATCAAGAAGGAGCATCAATTGTTGATGGTTGGTGAAACCACTAGTTTCAAGAAGGGCAAGGGCACGAAGGGATACTTCATAAAACAGCAATTCAGCTGCTGCTCTAGTGAAGAAACCCAAGGTTGAACCCAAACCCGAGACTAAGTGCTTCTGTAATAAGGGGAACAGCCACTGGAGCAGAATTACCCTAGATACTTGGTAGATGAGAAGGATGGCAAGGTCGATAGAAGTATATTGGATATACATCGTGTTGATGTGTACTTTACTAGTACTCCTAGTGGCACCAGGGTATTAGATACCGGTTCGGTTGCTAAGTGTTAGTAACTCGAAATAAAAGCTACGGAATAAACGGAGACTAGCTAAAGGTGAGCTGACGATATGTGTTGGAAGTGTTTCCAATGTTGATATGATCAAGCATCGCACGCTCCCTCTACCATCGAGATTGGTGTTTGCGTTGAGCATAGACATGATTGGATTATGTCTATCGCAATACGGTTATTCATTTAAGGAGAATAACGGTTACTCTGTTTATTTGAATAATACCTTCAATGGTCTTGCACCTAAAATGAATGGTTCATTGAATCTCGATCATAGTGATACACATGTTCATGCCAAAAGATATAAGATAGTAATGATAGTACCACCTACTTGTGGCACTGCCACTTAAGTCATATCGGTATAAAACGCATGAAGAAGCTCCATGTTGATGGATCTTTGGGCTCACTTGTTTTGAAAGGTTTGAGACATGCGAACCATGTCTATTGGTGTATATGCATGAAGAAACTCCATGCAAATGGACCGTTTGGACTCACTTGATTTTGAATCACTTGAGACATGCAAATCATACCACATGGGCAAGATGACTGAAAGCCTCGTTTTCAGTAAAATGGAACTAGAAAGCAACTTGTTGGAAGTAATACATTTTGATGTGTGCAATCCAATGAGTGCCGAGGCATGTAGTGGATATTGTTATGTTCTTACTTCACAGATGATTTGAGTAGATGTTGAGTATATTTACTTGATGAATCACGAGTCTGAATTATTGAAAGGTTCAAGTAATTTCAGGGTGAAGTTGAAAGATCGTCATGACAGGAGGATAAAATATCTATGATATGATCATAGAGATGAATATCTAAATTATGAGTTTGGCACAGAATTAAGACATTGTGGAAATTGTTTCACAACTAATACAACATGGAACACCATAGTGTGATGGTGTGTCCGAACATCATAACTGCACCCTATTGGATATGATGCATACCATGATGTCTCTTATCGAATTACCACGATAGTTTATGGGTTAGGCATTAAAGACAACCACATTCACTTTAAATAGGGCACCACGTAATTCCGATGAGATGACACCGTATGAACTATGGTTTAGAGAAACCTAAACTGTCATTTCTTAAAAGTTTGGGGCTGCGACGCTTATGTGAAAAAGTTTCAGGCTGATAAGCTCGAACCCAAAGCGGATAAATGCATCTTCAGTTGGGTATACCTCCTGTCTCAGATCCGAAAGCAATAAGGGATTGTTTCTAGAATCGGGTCCTTTCTCGAGGAAAAGTTTCTCTTGAAAGAATTGAGTGGGAGGATGGTGGAGACTTGATGAGGTTATTGAACTGTCTCTTCAACTAGTGTGTGGCAGAGCACAGGGAGTTGTTCCTGTGGCACCTACACCAATTGAAGTGGAAGCTTATGATAGTGATCATGAAACTTCGGATCAAGTCACTACCAAACCTCGAGGGATGACAAGGATGCGTACTACTTCAGAGTGGTACGTAATCCTGTCTTGGAAGTCATGTTACTAGACAACAATGAACCTACGAGCTATGGAGATGCGATGGTGGGCCCGGATTCCAATAAATGGCTCGAGGCCATAAAATCCGAGAGAGGATCCATGTATGGAAACAAAGTGTAGACTTTGACAGAACAGCTCGATGGTCGTGAGGCTATTGAGTACAGATGGATTTTAAAAGGAAGATGGACAATGAGGGTAAATGTCACCATTAAAAAGCTCGACTTGTCTTTAGGATGTTTTCCGACAAGTTCAAGGAGTTGACTACGATGAGAATTTCTCACCCGTAGCGATGCTAAGAGTCTGTTGGAATTATATTAGCAATTACTGCATTATTTATGAAATCTTGCAGATAGGATGTCAAAAACCATTGTTTCCTCGACGATTTTCTTGAGGAAAGGTTGTATGTGATACAACCGGAAGGTTTTGTCAATCCTGAAAGATGCTAACAAGTATGCAAAGCTCCAGCAATCCTTCTAAGGACTGGAGTAAGCATCTCGGAGTTGGAATGTATGCTTTGATGAGATGATCAAAGATTTTGGGTGTATACAAAGTTTATGAGAAACTTGTATTTCCAAAGAAGTGAGTGGGAGCACTATAGAATTTCTGATAAATATATGTTGTTGACATATTGTTGATCAGAAATGACGTAGAATTTCTGGAAAGCATATAGGGTTATTTGGAAAGTGTTTTTCAATGGAAAGCCTGGATTAAGCTACTTGAACATTGAGCATCAAGATCTATAAGGATAGATCAAAACGCTTAATGGTGCTTTCAAACGAGCACATACCTTGACATGATCTTGAAGGTGTTCAAGATGGATCAGTCGAAGAAGGAGTTCTTGCCTGAGTTGTAAGGTATGAAGTTAAGACTTAAAGCTCGACCACGGTAGAATAGAGAGAAAGGATGAAGGTCGTCCCCTATGCTTAAGACATAGGCTCTACAGTATGCTATGCTGTGTACCGCACCTGAAATGTGCCTTGCCATGAGTCAGTCAAGGGGTACAAGAGTGATCCAAGAATGGATCACAGGACAACGGTCAAAGTTATCCTTAGTAACTAGTGGACTAAGGAATTTTCTCGATTATGGAGGTGGTAAAAGAGTTCGTCGTAAAGGGTTACGCCGATGCAAACTTTGACACTGATCCAGATTATTCTGAGTAGTAAACTAGATTCGTATAGTAGAACAGTTATTTGGAATAGCTCCAAATGTAGAATAGTAGTTGCATCTACAAGATGACATAGAGATTTGCGAAGTACATACGGATCTGAATGTTGCAGACCCGTTGACTAAAACCTCTCTCACAAGCAAAACATGATCAAACCCAGAACTCATTGAGTCTTAATCACATGATGATGTGAACTAGTTTAGTGACACTAGTAGACTCTTTGGGTGTTAGTCACATGGGGATGTGACCTTGAGTGTTAATCACATATCGATGTGAACTGGATTATTGACTCTAGTGCAAGTGGGAGACTGTTGGAAATATGCCCTAGAGGCAATAATAAATTAGTTATTATTATATTTCCTTGTTCATGATAATCGTTTATTATCCATGCTAGAATTGTATTGATAGGAAACACAGATACATGTGTGGATACATAGACAACACCATGTCCCTAGTAAGCCTCTAGTTGACTAGCTCGTTGATCAATAGATGGTTACGGTTTCCTAACCATGGACGTTGGATGTCATTGATAACAGGATCACATCATTAGGAGAATGATGTGATGGACAAAGACCCAATCCTAAGCCTAGCACAAGATCATGTAGTTCGTATGCTAAAGCTTTTCTAATGTCAAGCATCATTTCCTTAGACCATGAGATTGTGCAACTCCCGGATACCGTAGGAGTGCTTTGGGTGTGCCAAACGTCACAACTTAACTGGGTGGCTATAAAGGTACACTATGGGTATCTCCGAAAGTGTCTGTTGGGTTGGCACGAATCGAGACTGGGATTTGTCACTCCGTGTGACGGAGAGGTATCTCTGGGCCCACTCGGTAGGACATCATCATAATGTGCACAATGTGATCAAGGAGTTGATCACGGGATGATGTGTTACGGAACGAGTAAAGAGACTTGCCGGTAACGAGATTGAACAAGGTATCGTGATACCGACGATCGAATATCGGGCAAGTATCATACCGATAGACAAAGGGAATTGTATACGGGATTGATCGAATCCTCGACATCGTGGTTCATCCGATGAGATCATCGTGGAACATGTGGGAACCAACATGGGTATCCAGATCCCGCTGTTGGTTATTGACCGGAGAACGTCTCGGTCATGTCTGCATGGTTCCCGAAACCGTAGGGTCTACACACTTAAGGTTTGATGACGCTAGGGTTATAAAGGAAGCTTGTATGTGGATACCGAATGTTGTTCGGAGTCCCGGATGAGATCCCGGACGTCACGAGGAGTTCCAGAATGGTCTGGAGGTAAAGATTTATATATGGGCAGTCCTGTTTTGGTCACTGGACAAGTTTCGGGGTCACCGGGGGTCCACCGGGTGGGGCCACCTGCCCCGGGGGGGCACATGGGCTGTAGGGGTGTGCACCTTGGCCTATATGGGCCAAGAGCACCAGCCCCAAGAGGCCCATGCGCCAAAGGATAAGGAAAGGAAGAGTCCTAAAGGGGGAAGGCACCTCCGAGGTGCCTTGGGGAGGAGGGACTCCTCCTAGCCGCACCCTTCCTTGGAGGAAGGGCCAAGGCTGCGCCTCCCCCCTTCTCCCTTGCCCCTATATATATGTGGGGGGTGGGAGGGCGGCCATACCAATGTTCTGGTGCAGCCATCCCCTTCTCCCAAGTCCTTCTCCTCTCCCGTGGTGCTTGGCGAAGCCCTGGAGGATTGCCACGCTCCTCCACCACCACCACGCCGTTGTGCTGCTGCTGGATGGAGTCTTCCTCAACCTCTCCCTCTCTCCTTGCTGGATCAAGGCGTGGGAGACATCACCGGGCTGTATGTGTGTTCAACGCGGAGGTGCCGTCCGTTCGGCACTTGGTCATCGGTGATTTGGATCACGACGAGTACGACTCCATCAACCCCGTTCACTTGAACGCTTCCGCTTAGCGATCTACAAGGGTATGTAGATCCACTCCTCCCTCGTTGCTAGATGACTCCATAGATTGATCTTGGTGACACGTAGGAAAATTTTGAATTTCTGCTACGTTCCCCAACAACTGGGTCCCATTTGTCATGTTTTGGTAAGTGGGTCCCATCTATCTGGCTCATATTCTTCATATTTCAAGCATTATTTTGATTGGCAGAGACAAAAACACACATGATACTTAAATAAGAGCAACCAGATCACATAATACAAGCTCTATCCGTTCCAATACAGAGGACCATACTGCTTTACAAGCTCTACAAATGTAGCAAGCTCTACATGTAATACAGTACTACTTTACAAGCTCCTTCCATGTGATCACAAACTACCTGCTCCTGTCATGAACATACTGGACTCGTTGGATGAACATAGTCAGATGAACAACATGCCGGACTCGCTCGAAGACCATAGTCAGGGCTGGGAACAAACAAAACAACAACATGGCTTCCACTGTCATCCTATTACATGAATCAGAGAAGAATTAGAAAAACTGGGGGAAATATATGTCGTAGCTAACAAAGTAAGAAACAATAGTGAGATGAGCTGCGTTGGTACAAATAAATGTGTTCTCGCTTGCTTCGTCAAGCATGATAAATGGTTCATTTGATGAGATAGGTAGCCTTGAGGCTGCTGTCTCAATAAGGTCCTAGAGGGGAGAAAAGAAGCTTACATATGATACTACACGACACCAAATGCATACAGTAACAAGTTGGGTCAAAAAAGCCTTACCAGGTGTTCATTGCCGGCTCTGGCATATGGCAGCGGCAATGAAGCGTACCCTGGCTACATCCATGACGACAATGATGTCAAAATGAATAAAGCGCTGGTCTCCTGGAGATGTATTTGTTGTGCATTAACATTAGATGTTCCCAAACACAAACCGAGACAGAAAGACAAAGTCGTATACTCTGAAGGTACGGGTCTATGGTCATTACCTCTATAGCCACGCCCTCCAAGGACAGTATCGCTTGGGCCTGGTCCACCGTGAGCTGAAGGAAGAGCAGGACAAGTAAATAATCCCATGAACACACTACTAGCAAGGAGAGGGAAACAACATGTTGCTTCGTTTAAATAGGTTATATAAGGTCAGTAATCCACAGTCTGTCAGCAAATCACTCTTTCTGCTAAATTATTTATATTACAGCAGACAATAAAGAAGTGGCGGCAGAGCAGAGCATATCTTCTTACTTTGTCCCAGAATGCGACAAGGTGGTCTATGTTCTTGGGGAAATCCTGCAAAACCATCAGCAAATAAATATGTCATGCCAATGTAGGCACTGGATATAAGGAAAAGGCATGGACGAATGGAGTTGCGTATCATGCATAACATTAGCTGAATACAGTTATATGCTTGAGAGAAAGCTGGCTGCATAGCACAAGTTAATAAGGACCAGCCACTATATCCGCAAGATGCTTTATGATCCCAGTGGCTAGAGTACTACATGATGGTTACACCATGATTTTAAACAGATTATCGGACGTCCATATTTGTCGAATCGACATGTTGATGGGTGCTCAGTTAGATACACCATGTACTGAACAGTGAGGCGAAAATGCAGGTGCAAAGCAGTATCGATCAGTCTAATAGCACATCATAGAACATATTAGCTTGAAACAAAGCTGGATGCATATACGCTGCTAATGACGAGCAGGCATTTTAATCACGAGATTCTTAACTAATTATCGATCGGGGTTTCGATCAGATTATTGGACGCCCACATTTCTCGAACTAACATGTTGATGGGTTCTCAAGTCCTAGTAGTCGAATGCATCATGTATTAAACAGTCAGGCGAAAATGCAGGTACAGAGTGATTTTCACACCCAGCAGAACAGAACTGAACTGAAGGTGGAGATGGAAAACATCAAAGAATTCAGAAATTTCTGAACTGAATGCAAGCAAATTTGCACATGACACAGCAAGTCTGCAGTCCCTAATTAGATTAGATATTCCAACTCATGAGCCACATGCATAGACACTTACTAGAACCTGCTTATGCTTAAACTAGAAATAGAACAAAGGAAAACTGAACCTATCCATTCAATAGAGAGACATAGCATGCGAGGAACACCTATGTCAAGAGAAATCACACATGTCCTGAACCCTGGGCATCATTTTAACTTACAAACTGCATCACCAAATAAAACTACCAGGTTAGTGACAACCTTAAAATGGAATCAGGCAGTCTCACATTTTGATCCACTTGTAAGATCAATTCTAGTTTTCTTTAACTCGGATGTGAAAGCAAAAAACTTGCCAGAATTAGCAAGGATTCCTCTGCCTAACTAGATTCAGCATGATCCAAGCAGGGCACCTTATTCTCTGCACCTAGCACGACAAGCTTTGCAATAAAATAAACTAGGATAGCAAGGTTTGTCACATGAAAACTGACATAACAGTCAGGTTCAGAACAAACAAAAATGCTCTACAAGGATTAAGAGATCACTATGTCAAAATCCACAAGTAAACTAACAACTTAAACAGGTTGCCAATTCCATACCAAACCAAGTTTTATGCATCAGTATTACCATGCGGAATCACACACAGAGACCACCATGACAGTGCAAAGGCCTAACTTAGGTTCGAGTTTGTGTACATATAAAAGTAGGAAACAGGGATGGCTAGTACAAAATGCTAATTCGACTTAACCCATTTGTTGGACACCTTGCTCTGGCCGGCGCCGCCATACGCCCTCACCGACGCCTCCAGCCTCGCCCCGTTCAGCTCTCTGACTGAACAAAAAAATGATACACTTCAGAACTTGCAATTTCAGAGAATATACTGAATAAATATGCCGCCCACCCGATTGAGCAAGCCACATGAATTGTTGCTTGAGTTGACTTGAGAAAGCGATAGTACGCTGAAGGAATAAGCTATATTCATGGTCAATCAGCGATGACCCATGAGGCCAATACAGTAGAGCATAGGCACAAATCGTATGCTTGTTGCTCACGGACATACTGCTAGTACTGACATGCACACAACACAAGACAACTACCAAGCATCCAACATCAGTGGCTTATCTCCTCTAAAAGTGCAACCTTATTTTTCATCTACACTAGCCCCTAATCGTGCAACAATTTACAGTAATTTGAGGAGTATTTGCTAGGATCATGATGAAAATTTTAGATTAAATTGCAGTGTTTGTCATCCACAGTTGTATGGTTCTATCTAGGATTACATCAAAACAGAGAAAACAGGGAGCTACCCAGCATCCACGACTAGATCTAGTAGTAGGAACACATGGTATAGTAGTAGAGCCGCAGCACAACTACTGTCAGCCGGCAAGGCATGCGTTGTGCTACCTACTCATGGTTCAAAGAGCCATCTCGCTGAACCTGAACTACCCATGTCTTGAGCATTCAGCTGACCCTAGGCCAAGCTACAAAGGGAGATGTACTTCACATGCTATTCTGGAACAACTAAGAATACTTCACATGCTATTCTGGAACAACTAAGAATACTTCACATGCTATTCTGAAGCAACTAAGAACAGTTCACATGCTATTCTAATACAACTAATAACAATTCACATGTTATTCTGATACAACTAATAATATTTCACGTTTCCCTCTATTCTTGAAGAAACAACCAATATGTTAGGAGTAGATTAATAGAACAAAAGTAGGCCTGATTTCTCAAAGAACTCTGTTCTGGAGATACAGCGCCTCCTTCTTCTGCTGGGTCTCTTTTGCTTCCTGGATTCATGAACACAGATAATAACCAATCAATGCTATTACTTTGTAGTATCATCAATCATTAAGAATAAGTGCGATTGTGATTGGTAAAGAATAATAATTAAGAAGGATGGATAATGTCGTGCCTGCCAGTTAAGCGAGGTTGGATGTGTGCAGAAAGCAAAGCAGCATGCATGTGTTGTGAACGAGTAACAGAACCTCGATCCGCATTTTTAACACAAACATCACGGTGCGGCGGAGGGAGTAAATAATTATTAGCAAGTGCAGGAAGCAGAAGTACATGTCGCAGTTAATAAATTGATAAAGGGATGAGCAAAAAATTCATGATGCTCAGATCAGCCAGGACAATATGATTTGCAAGCGGCAGTAGGTTGAGGTCAGGATAAACAAGTATGAGGATGATAAGCGAGTGATTTTGCTCTTATTTCTTCTACTACTTAGTACAGTAGCTAATACAAGAAGATAGAGACACATGCATGCTACTGTTTTGATTGCACAGAATTCGATCATCGCTGGCTAAATTCGTGAGATGATTTGTGAAATGTCGTCCTGATTTTGGTTAAGATACCTCGGTGGAGAGGTGGCGGGAGCGCATGAGCCTCCTTGGCACGAGCCGGCGTCGCTCCTCCGCCTGCGCTCGCTGGAGCAGGGAACCACCGAGCGTCCTCGCCGCGCATCGAACCGCCGCCATCGTCTCTGGCCTACCAACAGTTGCTTAGGGATTTGGAAGAAGAAAATGAAAAGGGGATGAGATGATTGGGGGTCTGACCTTGATGGCGTCAGGGTAGCAGTAAAGCTGCATCGTTCATGCCTTCGGGATAGGGGAGGAGGAAGACGTCCCGTCGATGGCGTCCCGGTGCTCAAGCAATGACGACGTGTTGGATCTGCAAGGGAGACAAGATGAGGTGAGGAAGAGAGGGAGGGATGTGACGAGGACAAATGGAGGGACTCACCTGAGTCGCCGGAGTAATGCTGGAGCTACGCCGGCGAGGTGCCAGAACGCAAGAGGCAGATCTGGTCGGGGGAAAGGGAGCAACGGAGGCAGTGGAGCTCAGATCTGTTCTGCATGGATCTGCTGCTGGAGGTGGAGGGAGGGAGGAAGAGAAGGGGTCGCCGGCGGTGGAGGAGGCCGGGGTTGGGGGAGGTCTGCGGCAGAGGCTGGGTT
>NC_041392.1:663289154-663301087 GCF_002162155.2 Triticum dicoccoides | reverse complement strand
TCTAGAGAGGGGGAAGAGGTGGGTTGGAGGGGATCGATCCAGAGAGGAGTCATGGGGATCCATGCCATGTCGTCGCCGCGCGCGCGCCGGATCTCGCCGGTCGTCGATTCCCGCCTGAGGTCGCCGGAGGTGGCGGCAGCAAGGGAGTGGTGGAGCGCTAGGGTTCGGTTCGAGAGAGAGAGAGAGAGAGAGAGAGGAGGGCATGACGGGATGGGTGGGGTTCACGAGAGAGAGAGAGAGAGAGGTTGCTGCGGTTGGTTGGATGGACCGACGGACGGATGGATGATGTATTGATGGACAGATGTTTGCCATGTCATCAATCCATGCTATGATTGGTTGCACCAATCAGAATTAAGCTTATGTAGTATTGTTTTATCCTTTTGTTTCTCTTATTTTTTTAACCTCTTATTCCGGATAACATTCAACACTAAAAGAGGAGGTAGCCTGTGTTTCGGCCGCAGCAGAGAGGAGTTTTCATTTACTAAGGGAGTTTTCATTTTCTTTGCACGAAAAATTCATTTTCCATTTTTTGAGTGCCTGAAATGAGTTTTTTTTTTGTGAAGGACCTCCCAAATAATTATTGCAAAATTGGACCAAATCATTTTTCTAAAATACTAGGCCATATCTAATGCACAATTGACCAAATGGTTGGGTGTAAAAAGATTTGATCCACCTCTTGTGAAAAAGACAAATTTCCACCGATTCAATTGGAAGCGGGTCAAATTTGAACTGCAGCTGCCTCATAGTTTGTTCTATATTTTTTCCAAAAATCATTTCTAGGTACATAAGTATCTATTTAATCAGAGAAACACCAAAAAAATTCCAAGATTCAACCACTAGCTAGGAACGGTCATTCCCGCCGTTTTGACCGTATTTTGAAACATGCTTAAAAAATTCAAAAAAAATCAAAAAATTGGGAAACCTTCGCATTGTGTCATTATATTTGGCCAAGTTCCCAGGAAAAATAACAAACTTGTAATACGACAATTATTTTTAAAAAGTGTTCTCAGAAACAAGCTATCACGTGTGGAAATCAATGGCTTTCAAGCCAAATGATCAATCTTATGGCCACATTCATGGCATAGTTTGTTCAAATGATCTCATATTGTGCACAAGGGTGCGTATTGGAATGGAAAACAATGTTGCCTAAGGAAGTTTTCATTTTCTTTGGACGAAAAAACCATTTTCCATTTTTCGAGTGCCCAAAAGGAGGTTTTTTTGTGAAGGACCTCCCAAATAATTATTGCAAAATTGGACCAAATCATTTTTCTAAAATACTAGGCCATATTTAATGCACAATTGATCAAATGGTTGGGTGTAAAAAGATTTGATCCACCTCTCGTGAAAAAGACAAATTTCCGCCGATTCAGTTGGAAGCGGGTCAAATTTGAACTACAGCTGCCTCATAGTTTGCTATTTATTTTTTTCAAAAATCATTTCTAGGTACATAAGTATCTATTTAATCAGAGAAACAACCAACAAAATTCCAAGATTCAACCACTAGCTAGGAACGGTCATTCCCGCCGTTTTGATCGCATTTTGAAACGGGCATAAAAAATTCAAAAAAAATCAAAATATTGGGAAACCTTCGCACTGTATCATCATATGTGGCCAAGTTCCTAGGAAAAATAACAAACTTGTAATACGGCAATTATTATAAAAAAGTGTTCTCAGAAACGAGCTATCATGTGTGGAGATCAATGGCTTTCAAGCCAAATGATCAATCTTATGGCCACATTCATGGCATAGTTTGTTCAAATGATCTCATATTGTGCACAAGAGTGCATATTGGAATGGCAAACAATGTTGTCTATGGAAGTTTTCATTTTCGTTGGACAAAAAAACCATTTTCCATTTTTCGAGTGCCCAAAAGGAGGTTTCTTTGTGAAGGACCTCCCAAATAATTGTTGCAAAATTGGACCAAATCAATTTTATAAAATACTAGGACATATTTAATGCACAATTGAGAAAATTGTTGGGTGTAAAAAGTTTTGATCGACCTCTCGTGAAAAAGACAAATTTCCGCCGATTCAGCTGGAAGTAGGTCAAATTTGAACTGTAGCTGCCTCATAGTTTGCTATTTATTTTTTCCAAAAATCATTTCTAGGTACATAAGTATCTTTTTAATCAGAGAAACACTAACAAATTCCAAGATTCAACCACTAGCTAGGAACGGTCATTCCCGCCGTTTTGACCGCATTTTGAAACGGGCATAAAAAATTCAAAAAAATCAAAAAATTGGGAAACCTTCGCATTGTGTCATCATATGTGGCCAAGTTCCTAGGAAAAATAACAAACTTGTAATACGACAATTATTATAAAAAAGTGTTCTCAGAAACGAGCTATCATGTGTGGAGATCAATGGCTTTCAAGCCAAATGATCAATCTTATGGCCACATTCATGGCATAGTTTGTTCAAATGATCTAATATTGTGCACAAGGGTGCATATTGGAATGGCAAACAATGTTGTCTAAGGAAGTTTTCATTTTCGTTGGACGAAAAAACCATTTTCCATTTTTCGAGTGCCCGAAAGGAGGTTTTTTTGTGAAGGACCTCCCAAATAATTATTGCAAAATTGGACCAAATCATTTTTCTAAAATACTAGGCCATATTTAATGCACAATTGATCAAATGGTTGGGTGTAAAAAGATTTGATCCACCTCTCGTGAAAAAGACAAATTTCCGCCGATTCAGTTGGAAGCGGGTCAAATTTGAACTGCAGCTGCCTCATAGTTTGCTATTTATTTTTTTCAAAAATCATTTCTAGGTACATAAGTATCTATTTAATCAGAGAAACAACCAACAAAATTCCAAGATTCAACCACTAGCTAGGAACGGTCATTCCCGCCGTTTTGATCGCATTTTGAAACGGGCATAAAAAATTCAAAAAAAATCAAAATATTGGGAAACCTTCGCACTGTATCATCATATGTGGCCAAGTTCCTAGGAAAAATAACAAACTTGTAATACGGCAATTATTATAAAAAAGTGTTCTCAGAAACGAGCTATCATGTGTGGAGATCAATGGCTTTCAAGCCAAATGATCAATCTTATGGCCACATTCATGGCATAGTTTGTTCAAATGATCTCATATTGTGCACAAGAGTGCATATTGGAATGGCAAACAATGTTGTCTATGGAAGTTTTCATTTTCGTTGGACAAAAAAACCATTTTCCATTTTTCGAGTGCCCAAAAGGAGGTTTCTTTGTGAAGGACCTCCCAAATAATTGTTGCAAAATTGGACCAAATCAATTTTATAAAATACTAGGACATATTTAATGCACAATTGAGAAAATTGTTGGGTGTAAAAAGTTTTGATCGACCTCTCGTGAAAAAGACAAATTTCCGCCGATTCAGCTGGAAGTAGGTCAAATTTGAACTGTAGCTGCCTCATAGTTTGCTATTTATTTTTTCCAAAAATCATTTCTAGGTACATAAGTATCTTTTTAATCAGAGAAACACTAACAAAATTCCAAGATTCAACCACTAGCTAGGAACGGTCATTCCCGCCGTTTTGACCGCATTTTGAAACGGGCATAAAAAATTCAAAAAAATCAAAAAATTGGGAAACCTTCGCATTGTGTCATCATATGTGGCCAAGTTCCTAGGAAAAATAACAAACTTGTAATACGACAATTATTATAAAAAAGTGTTCTCAGAAACGAGCTATCATGTGTGGAGATCAATGGCTTTCAAGCCAAATGATCAATCTTATGGCCACATTCATGGCATAGTTTGTTCAAATGATCTAATATTGTGCACAAGAGTGCATATTGGAATGGCAAACAATGTTGTCTAAGGAAGTTTTCATTTTCGTTGGACGAAAAAACCATTTTCCATTTTTCGAGTGCCCGAAAGGAGGTTTTTTTGTGAAGGAACTACCAAATAATTGTTGCAAAATTGGACCAAATCATTTTTATAAAATACTAGGCCATATTTAATGCACAATTGACAAAATGGTTTGGTGTAAAATTTTTTGATCCACCTCTCGTGAAAAAGACAAATTTCCGCCGATTCAGCTGGAAGCGGGTCAAATTTGAACTGCAGCTGCCTCATAGTTTGCTATTTATTTTTTACAAAAATCATTTCTAGTTACATAAGGACCTATTCAATAATAATACATGGTTTGGTGGCGATACGTCGAGGTTTGGGCGGTGGCCGAGGGCCCCAACTCTAGAGCGCATAAACTCGCATGCCCGTCGCGTGGTCACCACGTGACCGTAATGTTGCCATGTGTTCTGGGCGGCCTACGCATGTCTTGTGGGTTGGGAACTCCCTAGGTTGGTGCTAGGAAGAAAATTACAACATTAGATTCTCACGAGGAGACCGATCGATGCTCAAACATGAATTAGCAGCCAAGTGTTTGATTAGCGGTACGAGAAATGCACATGGCCAATGGGTGTGAGTTTTGGCTGAGGATGATCATCTACTAAGGAGAATGTCTTCACAAATTTTTAGCTCAAAAGGAGGATCCTAGGTGGCACTTGCTTTGCAAAGTACCACGCTGGACAAAAATATGAATGTTGAAGCTGGGCTCAAAATAATGAATGGAGTGAGCTGAAATTTTGTGGAGGATGGTTATTTGGGCATAGGAAAGCATTGTAGAAAATTGTTACCATTTGGACATGCCAAAGTAGTACTTTCTTCACAATGCTCTTCTATGGACAGAAACTTGGGAAAACTAGTGAGAGAGATTGGATGAATGAAATGAGCTCAAAATTGGTGTAGGTAAGTTACTTAGGTATGGTCATGCGCTGGTAAATTTTTAGATCATTTGGGTAAGCCTAGCTAGTACTTACTTCACAAAGCTTCTCTCGAGGTAGAAACTTTGGAAATTTCCCGAGAAAGAATTACTAGGAAAATTGTGCTAATATTACCATGTGGCAATGATTTGGGTATGGAAGAGTGCCCGAAAAGTTCGAGGGTAATAGGAGGGGTCTATATAACACTTGCTTTGCAACGTGCCAATTTGGCCATAAAATATAAATTGAACCTGGGCTCACATAGATGATTTGACTGAGCTTCAATTTGGAGGAGGGTGATAATTTGGGCATATGAAGGAACTGTATAAATTTCATGTCATTTAGAGATATAAAAAAGGTACTTCCTTCACAATGCTTCTAGGTGGACAAAAACTTTGGAAATTTGTCGAGGAATATTTGCTAGGCAAATGGAGCTGAATTTTGTCATGCGGTAATGATTTGGATAGGAAAGAGTGCCCAAAAATTCCGAGGGCAATCAAGAATATATAAATAGCACTTCCTTCATATAGTGTTGTTGTGAACAGAATAGGAAAATGAATATTGTTGAATTAGTTTTGAACTAGGCAAGGAAGGATTTTTACATATTTGATGAAGATATGCCCCAAAGAATTTATGAGATTTTTTTGGGAATTTTGGGAATGATAGAAATATAGGTTGCTTCACAACCTAGGGCAAAAACTGCCACATGGACATGACACATAGGCAAAACTGATGAGATGGCGCCTAGTCATCACAACCCACCACAATCTACAAGGCTATGACCATCTATATTGGTCATTAACAACTAGAAATAAGGCAGCGGACTAGCACGGTTTGCTTTGTGACCATTTTGTGTAAGGAAATTACAACCTTTCTGACCAAAATGGTCGCAATGGTTTAGGGTTTGGAGCCCCCTGAACAGCTTTTGACCCATTGGTCTAAAATGGTCATAAATTTATGACCAATTCTTCGAGGGTCACTGACAGAAGGTCATAAGTTGACATATTTCTTGTAGTGTTGCTTATTTATGTTTTGCAGTTGGTTACACTAGTGACTTCGACGAGTAGCTTGTATCCCAGCTACGATCTTGTACCCTTGTGAGGGTCGTGTTTAGTCAGGCTTCTTAGTCTTTTCCTTTTGTAGTTGTCTGTACTCAGACATGTAATGCTTCCGTTGTTTGTATGCTCTGAATGATGGGTCATGTGACCCCTATTTGAATTGAATGCTATGTGGCTCTTCTGGGCCTTTATCTATATGAGTTTTAGTTATGTTGTGATGCCATGTTGTACAACACATACTTGCATGTTATGCGTACGTGTGACGTGTATTGCTATGTGTGGGATCCGACAATCTAGTTGTTTATCCTTGGTAGCCTTTCTTATGGGGAAATGTAGTCTAGTGCTTCCACTGAGACTTGGTAGTCCGCTATAGCCCGGTTTACCGGAGTCCTGTTAGCCCAGCACTACTGCTCTGGAACACTTAGACTGGCCGGCATGTGAATCACTTTGTTCCTGTGTCTGTCCCTTCGGGGAAATGTCACGCAGAGACATCCGGAGTCCTGTTAGCCTGCTACAGCCCGGGTTCCCGGAGTCCAGTTAGCCCGGTTGCTAAAGCCCGGATTCATACGCTCACTAGTGCAGAACCGGGCAATAGCACCGGTTCGTAAGGCCCTTTAGTGCCGGTTTCGTAACCGGCGCTAAAGTGTAGGCACTAAAGGCCCCCCTTTAGTACCGGTTCAGCACGAACCGGTGCTAAAGGGCAACCACGTGGCACGAGCCAGCTTCGGGGGCAGGGAGCCCTTTAGTACCGGTTGGTGTCACCAACCGGTATTAAAAGGTTGGGGGGGTTGGGTTTATGATTTCTTTTTCATTTAATTTTGTGTTTTCCATTTAATTCTTTTTCGTTTGCTGGTATTCTTGTACACGTTATGCATATATATAAATAGAATTTCTAGTAGAACCGATCATAATATATATATATATATATATCATCAAATGTCTCACAACCACCATTAATTAATTCACACATATATACACACATGTATATATATATATATATATATATATATATATATGTACAATTTCTCCTAATTGGTGCCTTCGGGGCCAGTGGCATTAGCCTATTTGGTGCCTTCGGAGCACGATAACAATTGGAAGTGGTTCATGGGGGCGGTAGCGGGTAATAGTATTCTCCTTTGGGATCTATGACTTGGTCGAGCAAAAATCCCGCTATTTCCTCTTGAATTGCTTGTATGCGCTCCTTTGTTAGGAGCTTCTCCTGCACTTCTTTGAACTGTTAAGAAGGAGATCAATATGCATGTGTATTAGTTGTGTGACTAGATATCGATAATGGTGTAAAAATTGTGAATAGTGTTCTAACAAACGTACCCACTCCTGTCTTTGAGATTTGCTCCTTTCGGACGCCATCATGCGAATGTCCTCGCAAACGTAGTATGCACACAGATTATTCCCCGATGCCTGCTTCAGGGCCTTTATGAGAATGGAATTTGATCAGATAATAATTAATCAAGCATGATAATTAAAGAGATGGCAGCTAGCTAGTACTACTTAATTACTTACCTGGGGTCGATACCATTTCAGATTTTGGATCCATGGGCCTGGAGTGGCCCTGATGAACTTCGCCCAAGCCCTGCCCGCCGACAAAGAAAATGAATAAATGGGTTATTAAATAGTTGTTATCAGGAAATGGAGAACTAATTAAATAGGCCGAGATATAGTTAATAATGATTGAAATTACCTGTTGACTATCCCTTCATGATGGTGTAGTCACTTGCTTTCTTAAGTAGTGAGTCTAGTACTTCAACTGTTCCTTCATCAACTTTAATGATTAACAAGATCCAGTGAAATCTGCATGCACACACGTTTGCATGTCTTAATTAAGCGGGCATATGTAAGAAAAAACATGTAGCTAGCTAGTAGGCAAAAACAAAATTTGTAGTACAAGACAGTGTGACTCACTCGAAGTTGTAAGGAAGTAGTATATCTTCATTGTATTTGAGGCGCTTGAAGAACTCTAGCATGCTTTCCTCTACACTTTTTTCATAATATGGATCTAATTTCCATGTGTATTCATTAATGGTATTTGGGTCAACGAACCCAATGCCATAGCGTCCACCTTTTTTCATTTCATAAATCTTCATCCTACATAATACCACCGAAAAGAATATAGTGAGGATAATTACAGGTAATGATTGATCAAAATGATCACTACAGCTAGCTTGAGAGTTAAATTACAGAAAGAAATCACTTACAGACAATAGCAACTAACGATAGATTTGTCGAGTGCGTCTTGATTATATAGCTGAAACAGTTCTGAATACTCAACGGTCAGAGCTTTCTCATGGTAGTAATGCTCCTCCTTGACGTTCACCATGAGGGACTCTCGATTGGAAATCTTGGTAAAGTCCATGTACCATCGATGCAATTCATACATTCTCGTTGGGAGGTTCTTGACCTCGTCTGGCTCGACCAAAGGTTGGCCCCGGGCATATTTCCGTTTTATTTCCTCCTCTCTAGTCGGAGACATGTGCTCGATAACGAGGAGTTGTCCAACAGTGATCCCGACCGCTTCAGCCTGCGCAATATGCTCCTCGGTTATTACCACATCGCCCACCCCGGGAACATTAACGGTTTGCCCACAATAATATTGGGCGCACCTACTCTCATGTGTTGTTGGCACAACAAGCGGGGGGATTGATTGCGCCGCCTGTTCTCCCAGCTCGGGAACGGTTTTACCGCTCCTTTTGCCAGCTGATTTGCTCGAGCTCGAGCTCGCCTCTTTCTGTAGACGTGCTCGATTTAACTTCTTGATGTGGCGCTCATAGTCTGTGTCAACAGGCTTGGGAGCTGGTGCTCTAGCCATACGAATGAAGTGGTCAATCTTTTCCATAGGCACTTTCTCCCTTGGCGGCGATGGCGGTTTCGGTGCAAAATGGGCTTCCACCTCGGCCTTCGATATGGCTACGTTTTCCTCCTCGGACTTGTCGTAAGGCCTCTGTGAAAGAGGCGCGAGGCTTGGACCATATTGAAATTGCTTGCCTCCGCCTGTACCTCCAGTACTACCTCGACTTGTACCGCTACGCACCATAGCTGAGGCGGCACTCTTCCTTGATTGCTGAGGCGGCGAAGACGGCTGATGTGGCTGAGTTGGAGGAGGAGGAGTGGCCTGAAGCTGTGCTGGACTTGGAGGAGGAGTGGCCTGACGCTTTGCCGGACTTGGAGGAGGAGGAGTGGCCTGAAGCTGTGCCGGACTTGCAGGAGGAGTGGCCTGATGCGTTGGTGGACTTGGAGGAGCGGGAGTCTGCTGACTCGGTGGCAGACTTCGACAAGGAGTCGGATGACGTAGTGTCGGTGGCCTTCGAAAGATGATGCAATCCTTTCTCCATAGGATGATACGATGGTTGGCCTCTCCGAGTGTGTGCTCATCGTCACCTCCAGGAATGTCAAGCTCTAGCCCCGAATATTGGTCCACCACCTCATCAACCAAGACACAAGCATAGCCCGCTGGAATCGGGTTGCAATGGAAGGTTGCCTCGGGGGGATTTGTAAAAGCAAGGGCGTCCGCCACCTTCATGGATATGTTCTTCATTTTGAAGTGTAGCTCGCAGTTAGTGTTCTCCATGATGTCATCCACTGGGTAGCTATCCAGCAATGCGTCGCCCGAGGAGGAATCCACGCTGCTTCTTGGCATGGATGGGATGGTGCTATCCAATGGTGGATCATCCGCTAGCTGCTGAGACCCCCTTTGCTGGCTAAGTGAGTCGATTGCTCCTGTTGCCGCTGGAATTTGACTGCCAAGTCCGCGTGCGCTGATTCTAGGCCTTGAAGGCGTTCATAGTCTAGCTTCCTCTGCTCCTCCTCCATCTTCCTCTTCTTCTCCTCTGCAATCTTCTTTCTCGCACAGGTTCTGTAGTCGGCGTTCCAGTCTGAAAACCCCTCATACCACGGAATAGCGCCCATGCCTCGTGTTCTTCCTGGGTGTTCAGGATTTCCCAAGGCACGCGTAAGCTCGTCGTTCTCTCTGTTGGGATTGAACAACCCCGATCGAGCCTCTTCTATTGCAACAAGTAGCTTATCTTCGGCTCCGTCCAGACATGCCTTCTTCGAAACTTTGCCTATCTTCGGGTCCAACTCCCCCCCATGCGCATAGAACCAAGTCTTGCACCTAGGGGCCAGCTCAATGTTTCTGGAGTGACACCTGCATCCAGCATCTCTTTCTCAGACTTATCCCACTTAGGCATTCCCACCGCATAGCCACCTGGCCCTAGCTTATGGAACTTATCCTTTTTTGCGGCATTGGCCTTGTTTATTCTTGACCGTTCCTTAGATAATTCCGAATCCTTGAATTTGATGAAATCGTCCCAATGAGCACTTTGCTTCTCTAGTGTTCCTTCGAATACTGGAGTCTTCCTTCCTTCCTTGACGTACTTGGCCCATTCACGATTCTTGTGGTTTTTGAATGCAACCGTCATCTTCCACATCTGCATCTGTGAAATGATCTGGTAGGGTGAAATGTTCTATGAGCGTTTCCCAAAGCAAAAGTTTTTGTCTGTCGTCGACAAAAATAACTCCTGGACGTGGCTTTGCTGGCTGTCTCCATTCTTGAAGGGAGATCGGGAGTAGGTCCTTCACAAGAACTCCACACTGACGAACGAACTTGTCCGCAATCTTCTTAGGCGCTAATGGTTCGCCATTAAGTCTGGTGGCCTCGATATTGTACTTTACGCCCTCCTTCAACTTTTTGTTCGGGCCTCATTTCCTGTTGCCTGAAGATTGCTCGATCCGGATGGCTGAAAGAAGAAAGATCGATTCGTTAATATATCTTCAAGTCATTTAAAACATGTGATGATCACCAGATGCCTGCATATATAAATATATATACCTCACCGGTCTTTGTTGCTTAAAGATCAACATTTTCTTCGTCATGTTCATAGTTCATGACTTCATCAATTTGGTCGTCGCGATCGAATATCATATCACCCAACCCGGTGTTGTTTAGATATTCGGAGCCATCATAATCTTCTTCATTGTGATCATCATCTGGCCTGCGAGGATTGCGTATGATATTGAACAGGGCCTCTTCTCCCTCTCTGCCGGTATTGTCCGCCATAGGTTTTGTTTAACAAATCCAAAAGAAATATATTCAAATTACAATGCATGGATGCAATCAATTAATAAGGAAAAACTGAATCAATCATAGTACATAATAAGCATCATCGAATATAATCTCGAATACATCGTCTCGAATAATAGATATAATCTTGAATACATCATCTCGAATAATAGATATAATCTCGAATACATCGTCTCGAATAATAGATATAATATTGAATACATCACTAGCTAGCTAGCTAGCAAGCTAATAAAGATCGAATACTACAGAGTAATCTAGGCCACTCGCGGTTCCTGAGGTGCGGGCGGTGGACACCCAAAGAGAAGGAACCATCACTAGATCATAGCTCGGGTGATCTCCCAAAAGAACCTGCCAGGTATTGGAGAACCTGACGTCCATAGCAGCCATGTAGCGATGTACGTGCTCGTCCTCCTCCCTGACACGGCGACGTACCACCTCCGGCGGGGCCGGATCCCTCCGCACTGAAAGTGGCCCACGCGAACGCCACCAAAGGAGATGAGGGTCGATGACGGGACCCGAGGCTGGGTTCCTCACCAAGCGTCGCGCCCCTGAAGGTAGCACCTCCCAGGGCTAGCCCGGCGGAGCCCAGTCCCGGACATGGATCCTCTAAAGCAGGACGTCGTCGCGAACGGGTCGACGGCGAGGATGCGGGCCGGGCATCGTCGACAACAAATACTATATGCCGCAAAAGTAAAGTAACATTTTTTAAATGATGGATTGTGATTTCATATATGCAAATTCTAAATTTTATAACTAAAACTAACATTTCTAATATTTCTATAACTAAAACTAACATTTCTAATATTTCTATAACTAAAAAACATTTCTATATAACTAACATTTCTATATAACTAATATTTCTAATATAACTAACATTTCTATATAACTAACATTTCTAATATTTCTATATAACTAACATTTCTATAACTAAAACTAACATTTCTAATAATTCTATAACTAAAAAACAGAAAGATTGCCGGCCGGGTGTGTGTGTGTGTGTGTGTGGCGGCCGGGGCAGGAGCTCACCGGCAAGGCG
>NC_041392.1:663239598-663289035 GCF_002162155.2 Triticum dicoccoides | reverse complement strand
CGGGGACGACGGGAGGAAGGGGTGGGACGCGGCGCGGTGCGGCGACGAGGACGACGGGGACGGGGACCGCGACGGCGACAGACGGCAACGGGAACGGCGACGGACGGCGACGGGGATGGCGACGGACGGCGACGGGGGCGGCGACGAGGGGCGGCGGCGATGGGGCAGAGGAGAAAGAAGCAGAAGGAGAGATGAGAAACTGAATTTTTTGAAGTGTTTTCTTATATAGAACCCACCTTTAGTACCGGTTGGAGCCACCAACCGGTACTAAAGGTCTATTTTGGCCAGGCCAAGCGGCGGGAACCGCACCCCCTTTAGTACCAGGTCGTGGCACCAACCGGTACTAAAGGCCCTCCCTTTAGTACCGGTTAGAGACACGACCCGGTACTAAAGGGTGTGCGCTGCCAGGCAAGGGGCGCAGAAGTTTAGTCCCACCTTGCTAGCCAAGGGGCACTCGCACCTGCTTATAAGCCCCGCCGTCACTATTGTCTCGAGCTCCTCTCTTAAGCAGGCCTTCTGGGCCTACCTCTGCTGCGATGCCCTGATGGTCCTACTGGGCTAGCGGGCCTGCATCCTGGCCCAACTAGAATTTGGGTTTCTAGTCGTATGCAGGCCGCTGTGGCCTAGTAGGTGGGCTTTTTTTCTTATTTTTTTGCTTTATTTATTTTTGAGTTGTTTTTTGCTGTATTTAGAGTTTCTTTGTGAATATTTTTGCTTTAGGTACACAAAATTACAAACTTTCTGTTAGTACCCGTAGTTTACAAATTTGAATAGTTTAAATTTTGAATTATTTGAAATTTGTGTGAATCACTAGTTTGTGAATAACTTAACTATGAACATATATTTTTTAGTGATTCTTTTTTCTTATGTTTAATATTAGTGTGTTTTATCATTATATTCAATTTGGTAATGCTTAGGTTAATTAAAAAATGAAATGCCTTTGTAACGGATGAGTTTTTGTCCGAAACCCTGATACTTCGAAAGAGATTGTCCATTTTGTACATGAAGTGCATCCAGTTTTTGCGATAACCCTCTCTACTTTTTTGCACATGCTATGTGGGTGAAATTATGATACCATGTCAACTTTCATCCTTTTCTGAGTTCATTTGAAATGCTTTTCAATTTCAGGGTCATTTAGCTGAAAAAATCAGTAAAGGCATGAAAGAATTTGTTTGCACATAAAATTTCTTTGCGTTTCAAATGCCAAAACACATAACTACCCTAACTATTACAGAGATTCCCTCCTGGGTGTGAAACACAGAAGAAAGTGATGATGGTGAAGCCGATCACATGCCAGATCTTTGGGTGTGAAACTTTTTCTTCGCGTGTGTCCCTTTGCGCCGTAACCATGGAAAATCTTCATCATTTAACGGGATGCTCGGGTCAATATTCACTGTGAATCGAGCAATTTCATCAAACTTTTCATAATCTTCTGACATGTCTGTCTTGTCATCCACTCCCACGATGTTTCTCTTCCCAGAAAGAACTATGTGCCACTTTGGCTCATCGTACGATGCATTCGCTTCCTTATCTTTTCTTTTTCTCGGCTTGGTAGACATGTCCTTCACATAGAAAACCTGTGCCACATCATTGGCTAGGACGAATGGTTCGTATGCATACGCAAGATTGTTGAGATCCACTGTTGTCATTCCGTATTGCGGGTCTTCCGTTACCCCGCCTCGTGTCATATTGACCCATTTGCACCGAAACAAAGGGACCTTCAAACCATGTCGATAGTCAAGTTCCCATATGTCCTGTATATAACCATAATATGTTTCCTTTCCCGTCTTGGTTTCTGCATCAAAGCGGACACCACTGTTTTGGTTGGTGCTCTTCTTATCTTGGGCGATCGTGTAAAATGTATTACCATTTATCTCGTACCCTTTGAAAGTCATTATATTCGAAGATGGTAACTGGGACAGCAAGTACAGGTCATCTTTAATAGAGGCGTCATGCATGGTACGTGTCTGCAACCAGCTGGCGAAACTCCTGGTTTGTTCACGTGTAATCCAGTCATCAGACCGCTCCGGGTGTTTGGAGCGTAGCAAATTCTTGTGTTCATCCATATACGGAGCCACCAAGGCGGAATTTTGTAGAACTGTGTAGTGTGCTTCAGTGAGAGAATGTCCGTCCATACATATTATTTGTTCCCCTCCTAGCGTGCCTTTTCCATCCAGTCTGCCCTTATGCCGCAATTCAGGAACACCAATCAGCTTAAGGTCAGGAATAAAGTCAATACAAAACTCAATGACCTCCTCATTTTCATGGCCCTTGGAGATGCTTCCTTCTGGCCTCGCACGGTTATGAACATATTTCTTTAAGACTCCCATGAACCTCTCAAAGGGGAACATATTGTGTAGAAATACAGGACCCAAAACTTTAATCTCTTCACATAGGTGAACTAGGACGTGCGTCATGATGTTGAAGAAGGATGGTGGGAACACCAACTCGAAACTGACAAGACATTGCACCAAATCATTCTCTAACCTTGGTATGATTTCTGGATCGATTACCTTCTGAGAGATTGCATTGAGGAATGCACATAGCTTCACAATGGCTAATCGAACGTTTTCCGGTAGAAGCCCCCTCAATGCAACCGGAAGTAGTTGCGTCATAATCACGTGGCAGTCATGAGACTTTAGGTTCTGGAACTTTTTCTCTGCCATGTTTATTATTCCCTTTATATTCGACGAGAAGCCAGACGATACCTTAATACTGAGCAGGCATTCAAAGAAGATTTCCTTCTCTTCTTTTTTAAGAGCGTAGCTTGCATGACCCTGATGTATGCCGTCTTTTCCGTGCATACGTTGCTGGTCCTCCCGTGCCTCAGGTGTATCTTTTGTCTTCCCATACACGCCCAAGAAGCCAAGTAGGGTCACACAAAGATTCTTCGTCACGTGCATCACGTCGATTGCGGAGCGGACCTCTAGGTCTTTCCAATAGGGAAGGTCCCAAAATATAGATTTCTTCTTCCACATGGGGGCGCGTTCGTCAGCGTCATTCGGAACAGGTTGTCCACCAGGACCCTTTCCAAAGACCACCTTCAAATCCTTGACCATATCATGTACATCAGCACCAGTACGGTGGCGAGACTTCGTTCGGTGATCCACCTCACCTTTGAAATGCTTGCCTTTCTTTCTTACGGGATGCCTGCTCGGAAGAAATCGACGATGTCCCAGGTACACATTCTTCTTACAATTAGCCAAATATATACTGTCGGTATCATCCAAACAGTGCGTGCATGCGCGGTATCCCTTGTTTGTCTGTCCTGAAAGGTTACTGAGAGCAGGCCAATCATTGATGGTCATGAACAGCAACGCCTTTAGGTCAAATTATTCCCCCATGTGCTCATCCCACGCACGTACACCTATACCATTCCACAGTTGTAAGAGTTCTTCAACTAATTGCCTTAGGTACACATCAATGTCGTTGCCGGGTTGCTTAGGGCCTTGGATGAGCACAGGCATCATAATGAACTGCCGCTTCATGCACAACCAAGGAGGAAGGTTATACAAACATAGAGTCACAGGCCAAGTGCTATGGTTGCTGCTCTGCTCCCAAAAAGGATTAATTCCATCTGCGCTTAGACCAAACCATATGTTCCTTGCGTCATCTGCAAACTCCTTCCCATACTTTCTTTCGATTTTTCTCCACTGCGCCCGTCAGCGGGTACTCTCAACTTTCCGTCTTTCTTACGGTCTTCTCTGTGCCATCGCATCACCTTGGTAGGCTCTTTGTTTTGGAACAAACGTTTCAATCGTGGTATTATAGGAGCATACCACATCACCTTGGCAGGAATCTTCTTCCTGGGGTGCTCGCCCTCGACATCACTAGGGTCATCGCGGCTGATCTTATAGCGCAATGCACCGCATACTGGGCAAGCATTCAAATCCTCGTACTCACCGCGGTAGAGGATGCAATCATTAGGGCATGCATGTATCTTCTGCACCTCTAACCCTAGAGGGCAGACAGCCTTCTTTTCTTCTTATGTACTCTCAGGCAATTCGTTGTCCTTTGGAAGCATATTCTTTATCATTACCAGCAACTTTCCACATCCCTTGTCAGATACACCATTCTCTGCCTTCCATTGTAGCAATTCCAGTGTGGTGCCCAGCTTTTTCTTGTCACCTACGCAATTCAGGTACAACAATTTTTTGTGATCCTCTAACATGCGCTGCAACTTCTTCTTCTCCAAATCACTTGCGCAGTTTCTCTTTACATCGGCAATGGCCCGACCTAGATCATCAACGGGCTCATCTGATGCCTCTTCTTCAGCTTCTTCCCGCATTGCCGGATCAGCTTCTTCCCGCATTACCGGCTCAACTTCTTCCCTCATTGTTGTATCATCATATTCAGGGAACCCATGGCCAGGATAGCTGTCGTCGTCCTCTTCTTCTTCATTGTCTTCCATCATAACCCCTCTTTCACCATGCTTGGTCCAAACATTATAGTGGGGCATGAAACCGGACTCAAACAGGTGGACGTGAATGGTTCTTGACGTAGAGTAATTATGACCATTCTTACAGCCAGCACATGGACAAGGCATAAAACCATCCGCCCGCTTGTTTGCCTCAGCCGCAAGCAGAAAGGTACGCGCGCCATTAATGAACTCGGGAGAGCATCGGTCATCGTACATCCATTGCCGGCTCATCTTCAATACACAGCACCGAAAACACCAAATTAATACAATACATAAAGTTCATACATAAAGATCATACAACACTTAAATGCAACAAACAGATAACTCTCTAGCTAAAGAATTTAAATGCAACAACAAATGCGATCAAGATCGCAACTAAGGTAACAATTGATCCAACAGCATAATGATACCAAGCCTCACTATGAATGGCATATTTTCTAATCTTTCTAATCTTTAAGCGCATTTTCTTCATCTTAATCTTGTGATCATCGACGACATCAGCAACATGCAACTCCAATTCCATCTTCTCCCCCCTTAATTCTTTTCAATTTTTCCTTCAAATCCTCGTTTTCTCTTTCAACTAAATTTAACTTGTCGACAATAGGGTCGGTTGGAATTTCCGGTTCAACTACCTCCTACATACAAATATCTATGTCAACTTGATGGGCATAATTTGTCATAAACACGAAATGCAATGAATAGTTTTAAAAGAGAATATACCACATCCGAATCATAACCCGGACGAGGGCCGACGGGGACGGATATCAAAACCATGGCACTATGTATAACAAACAATGTATGGGTAAGATAATTATACGAGTAACTATATATCCAAATCACGCAAACATCAATTTTTTATATAAAACTTCATGAACAAGAGGCTCACCACAAGGTGGTGCCGGCAACGGGACGTTGCGAGCGATCGACGGTGGTTACGACGGAGATTTAGAAGGTACTAAGTAAACCACACCTACATATGCAAACTAAGTGTTATTTTTGACCTCAAATTGCATATAAATCAAATACTAGCACATCTATCTATCTATCTATCTATCTATACCTATACTAATTACGGACTTCCTAAAAATTCCCACGTTAATCAATAATTAGGAGCCATTTATCTCGTGGGACCCAATTCCCACGTTAATCAGTAATTAGGAGCCGTTTATCTCATGGGACCCAATTTTTATGGTGTAGATCTTCCTAATTTTTTACCTAGAAAAACAGTTGTGAAAAAAAACTATTAGTCATCGTATTATGCAAGGAATCTCCCACGTTGGAGCAATCTCTCCATCATAGACGCGGTTTCAACCAATCATTACGGTGTATATCTTCCTATAATATTTTTACGTTGAAAAATTGTTATTAAAAAAACGTTATCCATTGTATTATGGTAGGATTCTCTCACCGGCAAGCAATGCCTCCATCATGGATGCCGTCTCCTCTTTCTATATGATCGATGCCGTCCTGCTGCAACAACGAATCTCCACAGTTATCTCTCCCCTCCTCGAATTTCACTTTAATTGCAATATATAGCAACAGACTCCTCCATACTCACAGAAATTGTGTTGGATCATCGCTCAGACCAAGGAGGAGTAAGTAACGGGGAACATAAAGGATCTGTTCGTGGGCTGAATCGTCGTGCACCTGGTCTGTTCGAAGGGAAACAGAGAGAATCGGCGACGGCTGGCTAGCGCTGCGGCGGACATGGCTGGGTAAGCGCAAGGCGGGAAACGATAGGGGCATGCAGCGCAGCTTCAGCCTCAAGGCCAAGAGGATCAGGTCGTGGGCTGTATCATCATACACCTGGTCCATTCAAAGGGAAACGGAGAGAATCAGCGGCGGCTGGCTAGCGCTGCGGTGAAGTTGACTGGGCAAGCGAAAGGCGGGCAACGATAGGGGCATGCAGCGCTTCTTCATCCTCCAGGCTGCAGCCCACACTCTCCGGATGTTGGTCTCCCGCTGCAGCAATAGCCAACAGCACGGCGCCGACGAAGTTGCAGCTGGGCTATGGTATTCTATTGACAGCTAGCCGCTATCTAAAAGATGGACTGGAAGGGCAGCAACGGCAAACGGGCTGGGGTCAGGTAAAGATTTGTTTTTCTGAAATTATGAATTTCTTTAAGTGCAATCTGAATTTCTGTCAACTACAGAACTTAAATTTTTAGTAATCTTCTGATGCTATGGATTGTGAGACGCATATTTGACAAGATACTTATTTTATGCCTTATTAGTGTTCCCCCTACCTTACAATTTGTCCATCGTCCGTCATTGTTCGTGCTATTGATGATTATACCTCTGTTGAAAAAATTCTTCAGTCATCTCCTTAATGTTTCAGTTCATTTTTAAGTGTTCCATTACCAAGAAAAACATTATGTGAGATCTCCAGCCTGCTTAAGCATGCCAACTCCACCATTGTTCTCACCCTATTGGTCGCCTCTTCTCACCAACTCAATCTGTTGTCTCCTCTCACATGTTCCTTTCATCGGGAAGCTACACACGACACAGTTTCTCCCTTGCTGTTACGTCAATGGCTCTCTGATGTATTAGCCATGGTTTACCCACTGTTTAGAGCTATATACAAAAACCAGCATACGAAGTTAGCACACCTTTCTTGCCTTGGCCAACCAACGCTTGCAGCAGTCCATCCTAAAAGGCATGCAAGGAGTAATAATGGAGTAGGTTTTCGTTTTTGGAGATTTTATGTCGTGCATCCTGTAGTTTGAGACTTGGTCTATAAAGAGTATGTACATTTTAGGTTTTCGTTTCTGGGGGGATTTTGATGACATGCATTCAGTATTTTTCGACCCCTGTCATAGATACTACAATGGGTAAGATTTGTAGGTGCTATACAGTTCTTTTTTTTCGCGGGGAGGTGCTATACAGTTCAATTAATTTTGGGATTCAATTCACTAAAAATGTCGATATACATCCGCACATTGAACTCGAACATCGCTAACAAATTTTCTTGCAAAGTGGATAAGTCAGTTTGGAGAATTACATGATTTGTTAAATCTACTTCTCCACGTTTCTTACAATAAAATATATGGTTTTGTCAACATGGACCTGTTCTTTGAATTTTATGCCCACACAATGATCCAATAAACATACGCGGATCTTAGAAGCATAAATTATGCTCTGTATTAATGGGATTTCTTTTGATAGTGCTCTTTCAGACTTGGTGTGTATATGCATTCAGAAGGTCAAGAAGGCGGCACCTTAACAGTATTTATTAAAAGCAACAAAGAAGATCAAAAATGATGCCCAAGTTCACCTCTTGGTAGTACTTCCTCATACTTTGTCGACTTAGTTATCTTAGTGTCATTCCTATAATATAAGCATACGCCTGTTGATTTTTGTACAGTTTACGTACTCTATACAGTGTTGGGACTTGCTTGGTAAGAGCTGCTATGTATGTAAGATCTGATTATTAAGACCAATAAACTTCCAAGAAATGTACGTAGTCCTGGTAGATATCTACATTGTACATGCATGTGCACACTTTACTCGACACACATCATGCGCAGATAAAGTTCATCTCTATTTATTTATTTAAGCATAATATATGGCCTTACATGTATCTATTTCCATTCTCATATAATTGAGAGAATCATGTTAAACGATCCAATCTAATACCTTATAGTTTAATGAAAGAGAGGAGGGTATGCCCAGATTAATATTGATATGATAGTCGATAACCAATATCTTTCTTTTAGAGAGGCGGGATGATTATGAAGAGATCCTTGGTATGTACACTTTAGATTCTCTCAAGTTAATGGATGTCAGATTTATCTGAGTTATTTCAAATGCACGGCACATTTAATGACAATGAAATTTTATCAAGCCAACAAAAGAACAGTTGGGAAGACATGAATTTGTCATTCCGGACATCTTTTATGTTGGCTAAATTTGGTGCAAACAGTTTGTTATTCATGACATCTCTCATTTCTTTCCTATTTTCGGATGAGGTCAATTAATTAATGGACGGACAAATATGTTGTTTATCTATTTATCTAGATAGTGCTACATGGAATTATTATTTTTTAGTATGAAATGATATTCTTCTGTTTTACATACGCAAGCTAGATATGCATCACTTGAAGAATTAACTATATTATTTTTGAGTATGAAATTGATTTGGTTGCAACAATGACATTCGCCTCTTTTTTCACAATGTTTTCATGATGTTCAAGCTAAACACTTCTGCAACAATGCGAAGATAACATATTGTTCTACCTTTGCAAATATTTATTGATGCAAACATATCGTTCTTCCCTATTTCTCTATCACATCATGGATCAATATATATCCAAAATTTGTAAGCTAGCCCTAATCTCTTATCTATTGTCAATAATTTTCCGTCTTTTAAATGAATATTACTTCATTGTATTATTGTAGGCTGAAAAACTAATGGTCTCCACCATATCTACTAGATTTCCGGTTCACATGAAAAATATCACCATATTGGGGGCAAAGAGTTAATTCCATAAAAAACTAATCAATATCATATTTTTCATGTTGAATGGTTAATATTTGTAATCTTATAACTACTTCTTTGTTTTTCTTTGAGACCTGCAATATATCCTAAAATATGATATATTAGTTTCTTCTTTCTGACAGCGAGTGAGTGTACTTGGATGTTTGCACAATTTGTTTATGTTATTTGGATCTCTAATCATTTCTAACGTAGCCTTGGTGGCTTGGTTGTTTAGCCTATGAAGAGCTATTAAGTATTTTAATTGTGCAATATCCCCATGATGGTGCGGTGGGATTTTGTCCCCCTATTCATAGCAATTCAGCTTTTTTACATGATTAGCTTCATGGGAGTGGGAAAGGACTGCTAGACAGTTATAATATGGGTTGATTTCGCATAGATAATGATTTGATAAGTTATTGTGCCATGTGCACATGCATTGTTAGGTATCTATAACAGTAATCCATTTCTTGATGGAGTATTAATGTTGACAGAATCAGGGCAGAAGATATAAAATCACGAATTATGGGCGCATTGTTTCTACATAGCCTTCTTCTAGACAATTAACTAGATCTGATTTAGCACCACAATATACGTTTAACTTTGAGTTTCTAATTAAGTATGTGTGGGCATCCATTGTTCAAATTTTCTTCCAATGCAATGTAATATATTCAAAACTACATGACAATTCATGAAACAACAAATAGGTGATATTTTTTATCCAATTCATTAACATATTATCTTGGTAATATATAGTTAGTAACGGGAAGTGGAATAGTTGATAGAGCAATACATTATCGCATAAAAGAGTTTTTGTGTACATTGTTTACCGGTACCACAATTTACATCATTTAATGGAAGATCACATATAGCGCTGAAATGTAAATAACTAGCCCGTGCGAATGCACGGGTTCGCGACTAGTATATATAATTCCTACCAAATTACTAAACTCAAAAATCAATCACTATATAAAGCATTGCACGAGCTAATCTAGCAATGAGAGATGAAAGGACAAAGTTGCTAACCTTTGTGATCATTTGAATGGATGGGGGCCTTCAAATCTTGACAAATTTTGGGCAAAATGTGTGATGAGCTTGAGAGGAAGAGGGAAAAGAACAGAGAGAAGAGAGGAAAGGGGAAGAACAAAGCGAGCTCGAGTGGACGAAGGGTCTATATAGGATGACCTTTAGTACCGGTTCGTGATACGACCCGGTACTAAAGGTGCTGGAGGGGCCCCGGACTAACAACATCCTGCCACCACTCACTATAGTACCGGTTCGTTGCATGAACCGGTGCTAAAGGTTCGTCACGAACCAGTGCTAATAAGAGCGGCCGGCTAGCCGTTGGAACCGGCACTAATGCACACATTAGTGCCAGCTCAAATTCAAACCGGCACTAATGTGCTTCACGTTTGACCCTTTTCTACTAGTGGCTGTTGACCGACATGCTCGAGGTTAATTCATGTATGCTTGTCCCTGTAAGTTAGTGCCACTTTGGGTTCACGACTAGTCATGTCGGCCCGGGTTCTCTGTCATATGGATGCTAGCAACACTATCATATACATGAGCCAAAAGGCGCAAATTGTCCCGGGCCATGGTAAGGCGACACCCGTGGGGATACCGTGCGTGAGGCCGCAAGGTGATATGATGTGTTACATGCTAGATCGGTGTGACCTAGGATCGGGGTCCCGACAGCGTGCGGGTAACTTTAACTTTGAAAGATGGTCGTTGGATGAGGCGAATCCGATGTCCAAAGATGGCAAATTTGAGCACTACTGGCTATTGGATATCATCTAGATTCCACCAGATTTCGCCACATGTATAATCTAGAATACTCCATGGTTGAACTTAAGCATAATGCACAAACATCAAAACACAAGCACTTCTTATTTGTTCTAGAATCTTCCGTATCAGAATTGCTCAAATGTTTTTCTACACGATTTGCCATTATTTCTTTTCACTTTGTGTCTTACGACGCACAATTCCATGAATCTTAAAATAGATTAGCTTTCTTATAAAAACTAGATGATTTTGAATGAAATGAACTATAAGAATTAAACGAACATCTACATCATGCATATATGAATCAAAGCTTGCATGCTATAATGTGGTATTTATTCATAATTTGGTTGCCAAATCTCATGCGCGCAATGCACGTGTACCTTACTCTAGTCTAAATGGTGTTTGTGTGCGTGTTGTGCGTGTTGAGGTGCAAATTGTCTTTTTTTTGGTACATGTTAAGCTTGTTCTTCTGAAATTTCAAGCCGTGCCTTGTTATGCCGAAAATTCAAGTTAGCGTCTCTGTCTATCGTGCTGCGAAACTCCCGCCTCTTCAACCCGCGCCTTGTTAGCCCAAAATATTTAAGATATATCTTTGTCTCGTTGTGCTCCGACAACTCCCTCCATCTCAACCCGCGCCTTGCTATTCCGAAATTATAACGCGCACGAAAACTCCCACCTCCTGTGAAATCCCGACACGTGAAATGCCCGTGGTACCCCTGAACTGAAAGAACCGCCTCAAATCGGTGGGGGTACTTTCGTAACTTACCCCACATTTCGGACAAGCGCGTCTCTAAGCCATGGTTCCCCACTGCCATCCCATCCACCCACCCATACGTACACCGAGGCCGCGAAAACCCGCGACGAAACCCCACACCCTGCTCCGTACGCCACCCAGCCGGAGCCTCTTCCCCGACGATGTCGTCCACAGCAACACCTCAACGTCCCTCATCCACCGTACCGGATGAGGATCATCTCATCGTCCCACCGGTTCAGCCACCCCGTCCTGCACCTCCAAGGAACTGCCCCAACGTTCCCCTCGTCTTTCGCGCCACCTCCATTGCCACACCGTCGTCTTCACCTACACCACCGGAAGAGCATCATCATCACCATTTCCTCGGATGAAGCTGCGGCCTAATCGGCGCCACCAAAGAGGTTGTACACTAATCGCCGCATTTTCTTCTTGATTCGATCTCACGGTGCTGCCGACACTCGGTCCCGAGCCGACATGGCGCAGCTCCATCCACGGCGGCGTCGCCGGCCACTTCCTCCACGGCGTCGCTCCCTCGGCGGCGACGTCCACATCAGTAGGACATGCTGCTGCTTTAGCTCTCGCTCGCGCTGCTGCTCTGCTCTTGCTCTCGGTCCCCTGTCTGGTCTGCTCTTGCTCGCGCTGCTGCTCTCGCTCTTGCTCTTGCTTGCGATGCTGCTCCAATTTAGCTACACTTCACTCCGATGCCGTCGGGGTGAAGGAAGAACCAGCCGCAGCAGGGAGGGGGGCTCGCCGGAGAGGTACCCCACTATCTATCTTAGGGTTCAGGATGGGGGCGGTGGTCACCGACGGTGGCGGGGCGGTGGCGTGGGGATCACCGGAGGAAAATATCGGCACAGGGGGGCTAGAGGGATGGCCGGGGCGGGGGCGGACCGGCGGTGGGGAGTGTTTTCGGGGCGGGCGGGGCGGCGCACCGCCGGCCGCGGGCGGCGGCGGGCTGCTGTTTGGCCGGCTCAGGGGGTGGAGGGTGAAGATGAAACGCAGGCCCTTGATTTCGTATCCAACGGCTGCAAAATTGACTGACCAGAGATGAAAAAGTCAGTCGACCAACGTGTAGCCTCACCTTGCTAGTGCGTTCAGTTTCGACTGCAAAATTTAGTTTCGACAGCTAAGTTCAATTTCGACAATTAAGTTCAGTTTCGACAGTTAAATTCAGTTTTGATAGTTAAGTTCAGAGATGAGCGGCTGATATATTTTACATCTAGCACTTTGTGGTTATGTATTTTACATCATGTATTGGAGATTCTATTAGAATTCCACTCAGGTTAACGTTGTTCATTGTCTCTCTTGTCCTGCTTCAGCCTCGGCGTCGTACAACTCACCGGAGCTGCTCCAACGACGAAGCCCTCCATGACAGCGGAGCAGTACCTCGGGATCCATCTCCAGACGCCTAAGATCTTCTTCCCCTCCTCCGACAGCCAAGTCAGCCGGAGCATCCGGCCAACCCAATCACGCTGAGATCGACATGGCTTCGCCAAAGAGGTTGTACACTTGTTGCATCTCTTTTTTACTCTACATGTTATATATATTGTCCACTGAGCACTCATAGTAACGGGAAATACGATTATTTTATCCTACTATATGACAAGCAGTGAGGTACCAGGCAACTTAGCTATCTGTGATGGACTCTCTTGAATGCCATCATTATTTATCTCTGCGCGTTTGAGCTGTGCATTTGTCGATGGGCCTGGGAGTTGAGCTAGTATGGTAGTGGCCTGGGTCCAAAGTAATACAAGTAGCACAAAAACATTTTTTTAGTGTAGGATTTTCCTTGATCAAGCCTGCCTAGTAGAATCGCCAGTGCTTGAAAGGAAAAGTGAATGAAAAACATCGGAATTGGAAAGTTTCCTATGGTACTACTTTTCATGAATTTGGTGCAAAGGAATGGAGCAAAGGAAAACTGTAGGATTTGTTCCTTTAGTGTCTCCTTGAAAGAAAAACTGTAGGAATTCTAATTTCCACTTCTCCTCCTTTTCATATTCCTATTCATCAAGCACAAGACTAAGAGATAGTAGCATAATAGCATTATAATCATACAATATCTTGTGGTTTGACTTAATCTCACCATGCTTTTTTGCATCCTGTGATCTTCAAATTGTTGTGAATCAAACACCCAGATTGGCAGAAATCCTGTGTTTTTAAATTCTCTGTTTTGCACGTGCATTCCTATCCTATTCCTATCTATTTCCTATCCCTGCATTGTTAGAATCCTCAAATTCAAACAAGCCCTTACTCAATTACTTCTGTTACAGATATGTGTCAAAGAAAACTTGTGTGGTTTGTCCTGCTCCTGCGGCACTGTGTTCCACCCCAGCTCAGCTGCTCCAATGACGGAAGGGTTCACCACAGCAGGGATCCGCTCTCCAGACTGTCTTTCGCCGCCTCAGATCTTCTTCCCCACCGCCGGCAGCCATGGCAACTGCATTACCATCATCAACTGAGCAGATGACCTTGAGGACTACACGGGTCCGCAAGAGAGGTTGCACTCTTCCGTGTCTGCTTACGTTATGTGTCGCTTAATATGATGACATGCTACATTATCATTGTGTTCACCTATTAGACTCCGAGTCAGGTCCAAACTAATGCTGAAACTTGAGTTTTTAAATGGTTGTGGGGTACATATTGGGGCAGCAATCAGTACTATATGTCTACTATCTGGTTAATCTCTGGTGTCTACTATGAGTTTCATGTTGGTTGCAAACAAACACTAAAGGAACCATTATCTGTATTTTTTAACTAAAGCTATTGAGGCTGATTGGTTTGCAGCCAATTTTTGGCATGCCAATTGTTGGCAAGCCTATTTTTGGCAAAGCTGGAAGTTGCCAACATTTGGCAAGTTTGGCTACCAATTGGTTGGTTGCCAATTTTTCTGCCAATATTTGGCAAAAAACAAGTGTCTATCAATTGGTTTGTTACCAAATATGCATAACCCGTCTCGACAAGGAATTTGTTACCTAAGCAATCAAATACATAATTTACACGCCAGGTCATACCATGGGCATAATTTACTAATTTAGAAGCATTTTCATACCACTGCAATATTGCAACGTAGCATGAACAAGGCCATCCGCCATCAAGTAATTTCTGACAAACTAGCTTATATCAGATTTGTGCTACAGCAATGCATTACAAAAGGTAAGACCCTCTAAACACCCTTAGAGCACAGGAATTCCACTTAGCATAAGTGCATGGAAAGCAGCTAAGTAGACTACAAAAGCACTTGCCAAAAGAAAGCCACCAAACATGTCATTCAGGTTGATGGATCAGCAGCTGCGCGATCATTGCCGTCATACTTGTGCCCGAAATAATCAAGGACCCAAGCATTAAAAGTCTGGTCGCTAGCACAGTTCAGGAAAGCACGGAAAACTTCTTGTTCTGGCTTAGCAAGATAGGTTGCTAACTCAATTTTCTCATTTGCTGGAAGAGTTAGCGACTCAATGTGCTTCTAAAGATTGGCATTAGGGTCTGTAGCTCCTATTGGCTGAATAGGGGCAGCAGATTTCACAGTTTTAGCAAGACTCACAATTCTCGATGCTACATCATCATCTAACACTCTGGCTCGACGCGCCTTGACCTTTGGTTTCTTATGTGGTGCTTTAACATGCTTGCGCTTCAGATTTGAGCTAGTGCCTTCTGCTGGACTGTTGGGTGCAATCATGTCGGAATCACTAAGACCTTGTTCAGCAGTGGATGTGTGGTTGCTTGTTTCACTACTAGCATCAGATTCCACATTCTCACTTGCATCATTCACATCAATAGCTAGTGAGCCATCCGCATGAGACGAGTCACTAAACAGTTCTTCCAAGAGATGATAAAACTTGATGGAGTGAGTAAGGTAGTTAAATTTAATTTTCTGCAACATAAACCAAAGAATATCAATGCAATAAATTGTTTGAGTAGTCTGGTCAATTTAAATGTGCACAACAGTGGTAAATGCAAAAAAGGAATATCTATTAACACTGGCATGCCATTTTCAAATTAAAAACTAGATAATCAGTTTAGCAAAAACAAATAGAAAGGTGAGCTGAAGCGAACTTACGCCAAGCTTGCTTGGTGATTTCTCTGACTTGTCAATGTTAAATTTGTTAAGTAGTTTATCGAAACCATATCCACTCCTCCCCTTTGCTAGCTTTATCCACTTCCATTTCTCCTTGAATGACCTATAGTGTCGATCAACTTGTTTCGCTGTAGTTGTAATTCCAAACTTGTCATTCAAATCATTAGCACATTGTAGATGGTGTTGTGCCTTCCACTTGAAGGTTGGTGGCTTGTCCCTTTGCTTCTCGATATACCACTCAAGCATATACTTGGTACAATCATCACTCCATGACATGTAATTATCACGAGAGCGAGCAACCTCGCTCTTGGCACCTTCTTTTTGCTCACCCATTCTATAAATGAAGGTCAGAAGTCAATATGCTATTATGTCAGCGAATACACAAGGGTTTCAGCACAAGCAGACAATCCATACATTACCAACAGTACATTCCAAATTAAAAGTACAGTTGCGCAATACACGGAAAAGAAAATTACAGAGCTAGATTAACACAAAATGTCTAAACATGGAACTGCTAAATGAGGGAAATGTACTACAGCAAAGTAGTTTCAAATGGTACTAGCACTGCTCCCGCTGTCTGAAGCATAATTGTTTGCCAATCTCTCTCTATCATTCCACATCTGTTGGGCAATCAAATCATGCTTGGCTGCCCACTCGCGTACATCACTCTCTCGGTCGGAGACACGATTGCTACTCCTTGGCAGGTGGTGGTACCAAGTTGGTTCGTCATCTACAAACTCATCGGGTCCATTGTCTAAAATCTAGTTGTGAATGACGCAACAAGCAATAACCACCTTGGGTTGTGATTTCAAGGGTATGAAAGGTCTATTACTAAGAATCTTGAAACGATTCTTAATAGCTGCAAAGGCTCGCTCGACCGTTGTCCTTAGTGAGGAATGACGGTGGTTGAACAGCTCTTTTGGAGAGGTTGGACGATTCGGACCATGGAACTCCTGCAGATGATAGCGAACACCTCGATAGGGTGGCAATATGCCCGGCCTGGTGGCATACCCAGCATCTGCCAAATAAAATTTTCCTACATACATAGTGGAATACCACCTTAAGTTAATTTACTATGTTTAGACTAAACAACATTTTTTTAATGTGCAATTACCTTCTGGAATTTTGAGACCGTTTGGACGAGATAGGGCATCATGCAATACAGCAGAATCATGAGCAGATCCCTCCCACCCTGCTAGAACATACGTGAATCTAAGATCGAAATCCACGGCAGCTAGGACATTCTGTGTGGGATATGGCTTGCGGCCCCTAAACCTGTCCACATATTTTGAAGGCACACGTGCCCTAATATGGGTGCCATCTAGTGCCCCTATACATCCCTAGAAAAAAATAAAACATGTGTGAATTAGAATGAACTTAGTTTGGAAATTAACTAGTATAACACACTGGTTAGAGTTACCTCAAAGTAGGGATAAAATCTGTTTGGGTTGGTAGTGATCTTAACATGTGTATCTGTAGACCGAGTGCAAATTATTTCACAGGCTAACTTCACAAGGGCACATAGGACGATGTTAAAATACCTACTCACTGTCTCCTCAGATCGCCACAATGCAAATCCTACAGAGGAATGAGTGTGATATTGCCCAACAATTTTCAAAAACATAGCTAGCTGCTCCTCTACGGACACATGAATTGTGTCAACCAGAAGCTTTTTGTCCCTAAGGTGAGCACACAACTTGTAGAAAACAGTCGGATACATCCTGAGCTGGCGCAAACACATCCTTTCCGAGGTGTCGATCAGTCTAATTAATTCAGTACTCCTCCAAATATCTCTCTGTACAAGTGGACCATACTTGACACATTTAGCTCTATTCTTCCTCTCTTTTTTCTTGCTCCACCAAAGGACCAACATTACAAAAAGGACAAGTAGTGTGCGTTGCTTCCACATACAGTAATATAGATATTGTTGTTGAGAATTATCCATCTGAGTAAAGATAAGATGCATAAGCATAAAAGAAAATGGAAAAGCAATGCAAAGCATGTGCAAGCAGATAGTAAATAATTTGTCAATACATAAAAAAATTCTATTGTCAAAAGTAATGCAAAGCATGTACAAGCAGATAGTACAAGCAGAGGTGTGTGACTTTTATTGTCAAAAGCAAGATGATACTGCTTTGTCTTTCAAGCCCTCAGATATATTAGAAGAGAGTATTAGGTGTCAGCCCTCCCACCGTGGCAGTGGAAAAGTATGAGGGCACATGTTGTAGTAATATCCTAGCATCAATTAGTCCAGCATATAATCTTTAAGCAAGGTATTTAGCTTCAGATTTATGGAGATGTAAGGTATTAAAATAACTCTGAACCATTCCTGAATCCTGCACCAAGTACAAGACAGAGAAGAGAAGATAAGAGCGCACTGCTTGTCCAGTCAGATGAGAACGGACTGCAGATGCAAACTAAGAGAGACCAGTACCCCTCACATCTAGAAACAATAATCACGTACATCTTCTTGTGGTGTCAGATGAGAGGGCACTGCAGGCGATTGGGTAGAGTGTACACAGGGAAAGAAGGAAAGACCCATCAGATTTGGGCACGAACTAACCTTGATTGCTCCGGTGGATCTGGTCTGGATCGCTGACGATTTCCCACTGGTGCAGGAGATCGCCGAGGTCCTTGAGCGCTTCTGGTCGCCGGCGGCGGTACGGACGGTGGAACCGGGGGGCTAGGGATTTGGGGCTGGGACGAAGGAGGATAAGGGGATACGGGGCGAACCGTGAGGGGAAAGTGAGCGGTGGGGGGAAGACAGTCGGCCAATATTTGGCTAGCTGCGTGTTGGCGCGCCCACGGTTCGAGTTGAACCAATCGACCGCCAATTTTTGGCGCGTGCCAATAGTTGGCTTGCCAAAATTTGGCTGCAAACCAATTAGCCCCATTATCTGCCTGCTATCATTGGTTTTGGGTCTATCCACAGTTTGCTACCATCACTCTGGATTTGTGCATGCACTCCTTACATAATCTCACTATGTTTTATTCCTATGCATGCCAGTTATTGTACACAATGGAACTGATCATGTAGAGCAAAAGAGACGAGCCTTGCATGGCAATAAAATTTCATGCAGACGTCGTTCCATGGTGGGCGCCAAGGCAGCCCCCCTCCACCCATTTTGGATCGTAATCAAGAGGAAGATAACTGTTATGAGGGGGATTCAAAAGGAGAAGACCACTCCTATTTACCCCATGAGGTCTTCGCTCTAACTTGGCATGCTGATGTTGGTAATATCATGCATATGGTGCCTTGCATTGCTTACTGTATACATTAAAGATGCCATCTGCTTAGTTTAGACATGCCTTGTGTCAATGTCATCTATTTAGTTTCTTTATCGTATATGTGAATCATGCAATGCCATCTTGTCTAGCCAGGCATCATATATGTGAATTTTGCAATGCCACCCTGGCTAGCCAGTCATCTTATATGTGAATTATATCATGCCATCATTTTTTATTATGTGTTAAATTTGTCAACAATTTTAGTACATTCAATTACTCTTCCTGGGCATCAGCCATTTGGCACGGTCATGGAAAAATCTGGAGTGGAAACAAGGTCTTCAGAGCAGACAATGCTATCTGATGAAGCGCATGTCTTGCTGGTTACCGATAGCTCCTCAGAAGAGGATTTAGAGACAGATGACCAGTCATATCCCCCCAGGTGCATGCCCTAACTTGGCAGGGTTATGTTGCTCATATCGTGCGTATGGTATCTTGCATTGCTATGTCATTTGCTTAGTTTAGACATGCTTTGTGTGAATGCCACCTGTTTAGTGTCTAATTACCATATATGTGAATTATGCAATGCCATCTTGTTGCAAGACATTATATATGTGAATTATGCAATGTTATCTTGTTGCAAGGCATTATGTATGTGAATTATGCAATGTCATGCTGTTTAGGCAAGCCTCATATATGTGAATTATATCATGTCGTCCTTTTTTTGTATTTCTCATTGCTTTTGTCCACAATGTTTGTATATTCAACTGCTCTTCCTGTGCATCAGCCATTTGAATTGGTGATGGAGAAATCTGGAGTGAAAACAAGGTCTTTAGAGCAGACAATGCTACCTGCTGAAGCAGATATCTTGCTGGTTATAGATAGCTCTTAAGAGGAGGATTCAGAGGCAGATGACCAGTCCTATTATCCCCCTGAGGTGTATGCTCAAACTGGGCAGGGTTATATTACTCATATAATGCATATGTTGTATTGCAATGCTTAGCTTTTACATCATATACACAATATTGAATGCCATCTCCTTAGTTGACACATCATATATGCGATTTCCCTCTGCTCGCTTCCTTAGTATATAAATCATATATTTGAATTATGTCATGCCATGATGTTTACATAGACATCATGTATCTAAATTATGGCATGCCAACCCATTTTCTAAAGACATAATATAGTTATATCATCTCATCCTATTTACATAGTCATCATATTTAAATGATGTCATTCTATCCGTGAATTATATCGTGCCATCATGTTTCCATCAACGGCATGTTTGTGATTTATGGCATGCCAACCACTTTAATAGACACATCGTATAGTTATATCATGTCATCCTGTTTACATAGTCATCATATTTTGAAGTATGTCATTCTATCCTGTTTAGTTAGCCATCATACATGTGAAATTGTGTCATGCTATTCTGTTTAATTAGCCATCATATATGTGAAATTATGTCCTACTATTCTGTTTGCTTAGACAACATAAATGTGAATTATTTCATGCCCTGTTTTGTTCCCTACTATCCATTGCACCTGTCTATCTTACAATGTCTGTACATTCAATTACTTTTCTTGTTTATCAGCCACTTCAATTGGAGGGAGTGATGGTAGTATCTGTGGGAGTAAAAACACGGTCTTCAGAAAAGATCGTGCTACCTGTCGATGCAGATAGAACCACGGTTGTGCTTGCCCAAGAACTAGCCCCACCACACATAACCCACACTCATGCAGATTGTACCCCTACCTAGTTGGACAGAGAACCAGCTACACCCCTTCTAACCCCCAACCCCAGCAGATAGACACCCAGTTCCCGTTGACACAGCACCATCTCCACCACAGAGCACCCAAACACGAGCAGTTGGTAAGGCAACTGCAGTGCCCAAATCACGAGGACCACCACTCTGAACCCGAAGACAACGCTTAAAGCAGAAGAAGAATTGTTCTCAGGTCAGGTTCCGTAGCTATGGTTCATACTACTTTGCTCTTGCATCACTGTATTTACTGATACCAACTAATTTCAAATTTGAAGGATGCAATTGAAACTCCAATGGCGCAACAGGTATGTTTTAAACCTGTTTCTTCAACGTGTTTGGCTGTTTGTTGTTGTAACTTGCTCTATGTTGATTTCAGTTTCAATTGAATAAACAGTTATGTTCTCATGCCATGCACATTACAAGTGTTGTTATTGCTGTGTAGTTTCCCACACTTATATTCTGTCCATGCTACTTTGTCGTAAATAAATATGATTCGAACTGTATCTATCTTGATTTGGCAACATAAACTAGAATGATATAGACTATACAGTGACCATACTACATAGATATATGTTTGTTTCATGACATTATCCTGTCCACCTTACTACTGAACTGGTTTACCAAAATGAGATTCATATACTACATTCTAAACCTGAGATGTGTTTGTTTGTTTCTCTTTTAGAACGCGTATAAAATATTGGAGAAGAGTACCCTGTTATGAAATGGTAAGGAAGTAATGCAGATAAGGTTCATGATAGTGAGACATCCCTGTTGGTCTCCAAGAAAGCTGATAAAAACTATATTGAAGACACTGAGACAACCCCAAAGTCATGTCTTGATGTAGTGTTCGAGTTACTGGCTACCACTGTTGGCACCAACTCTTCGAACTCATTGCCTGAATCAGTTCGGCTTCTTGACTCTCAACTTCAAGTTGAAAGACATTGATCAGATGTTATGCGACAGGAAGCCGAAGGACTGAGGAAGTCCCTGCAGAATTCAGATGCATACTTTCTGGTGCAACAGCAAGCGCTGGAGGACTTAAGCGCCAAACAAGAGAAAGTTAATAATCTTGCTAAGCATCTTGCCAGCATTATGGGTACCCAGGATATTGTTTCTTGAGCTCTTCTGAAGTGGTTTCAGTTCTGGACTTGTTTTGCTGCGGCGTTTATATGCTGCTGTGTTCCCTATATTTGCACTGGTGGCGAACTTTGATGCCCAGTGGATGTAATATGTGTAATAGCCGTGATAGCCTAGTGTAAGTTGCTTGCTTATTTATTTCCTTGTTGTCTTGTTTATTTGTTTGCTTGTAGTCAGTGCATTTATTTTTCTGCGGTTTGCTAGTGGCTGCAATAACCTATTTTTTAAAACTAGGCCACAATAACCATGGGCTTATATTTACTGTAGTGACACTGGGCCTCCTACGGGCCGTAGAAACAGTGGGCCTTCTACGCGCCGTATAAACAGTGGGCCTTCTGTGGGCCGTAGAAACAGTGGGCCTTCTACGGGCCATAGAAACAATGGGCCTTCTACGGGCCGTATCATCAATGGGCCTTCTATGGGCCGTATCATCAATGGGCCTTATACGGGCCAAACAGACCGCATTCTGGCCGTAAACGGGCTAGAGTTGGAATCGTCTGTTCATGGGCCGACCATAACGGGCCATCGTTAATAGGCCATATTTGATGACGTTATGAAAATGGCCCAACATATTAACGGACCACAAACGGGCCGACTGTAACCACGGACTGAATTTGGCTCACAAGCAGAAAATGACAGTAACGGGCCGTAAGTAAACGAATGCTGGAAATGAGCCCAAGAATAAATGGGCTCTGAGAAGGCCGAAAGATAACATGGGCTGGAGACGGCCCAACGGAATAACAAGCCGTTAATTGGTATAAAGTGACACACTGTTCATTACGGGCCAGTTTCACCATGGGCCATTAATGGGTGTAAAGTGATACACTGTTCATTACGGGCCAGTTTCACCACGGGACGTTAATAGGCCAAGAGTTACATAGGGCCTCATATGGGCCGAAAGACGCCATGGGCCATACATGGGCCAGAAGTGAAAATGGGCTGGAATCATATAGGATGGCCCAAATGACGCTACTAGGCCTAATTCAGATAGGGCGTAATGGGCCTTGGGTTAGCGGGTTGTAAATGGGCTATATGCGAACGGGTCGTTAACAGGCTTTCCATGGGCCGGCCCGCCACCTTTTGACCAAGTCAAACGGGCCGGCCTTTTCACAGGAATGGGCCTCTGTTGGGCCATGCCACGTGTCAACGTATCATAGGCGCCTTCTGTCCAATGAGTGGATGCCATCTGTCCCGACGATGAGCCGACACGTGTTTCCTCCAGACAATGATGATTTTACACGTGGAAAATCCCCATTGGTCGGGGCTGTTAACGGGTTATCGGATCCAAAACCCGACCCGATAGCTTAATGACGTTCTGTTACGGTGGATGCCATGTGTCAGTCACCCTTGACGAAAGCACTTCTGTGACGCGCGATTTATCGTCATGGAAGTGGGCACTTCCGTGATGATAATTTTGGTAATGTCATGGAACACTTCTACGACAGCGCAGGTATGACTATCTTGATTCTGTCATAAATTTGTCATGGATGTACATGCATGACAAAAAACGCGACCTACTATGACAAACTCACAGAAGTGTATTTTTTTGTAGTGAATGGATCACCATATCCCAGAGGGTTTCAAACCTGTAAATATCGAATCATACGATGGCACAACAGATCCTGCGGTATGGATCGAGGACTTCCTCCTGCACATCCACATGGCCCGCGGTGACGATCTACACGCCATCAAATACCTCCCACTCAAGCTCAAAGGACCAGCTCGGCATTGGCTCAACAGCCTGCCAGCAGAATCCATTGGCTATTGGGAAGATCTGGAAGCCGCATTCCTCGACAACTTCCAGGGAACTTATGTGCGACCACCAGATGTCGATGACTTGAGCCTCATAATTCAGCAGCCAGAGGAATCGGCCAGGCAATTCTAGACACGGTTCCTGACAAAGAAAAATCAAATCGTCGACTGTCCGGATGCAGAGGCCCTAGCAGCTTTTAAGCACAACATCCACGATGAGTGGCTCGCCCGGCACCTTGGCCAGGAAAAGCCAAAATCTATGGCAGCCCTCACGACACTCATGACCCGCTTTTGCGTGGGAGAAGACAGCTGGCTGGCTCACAGCAATAACATATCAAAGAACCACGGTACTTCAGATACTAAGGATAGCAATGGCAGGTCACGTCGCAACAAACATAAGCGCCGCGTCAATACCGACAATACCGAGGATACAGCAGTCAATGCCGGATTCAGAGGCTCTAAACCCGGTCAGCGAAAAAAGCGATTCAAAAGAAGCACTCCGGGCCCGTCCAGTTTGGACTGTATACTCGATCGCTCATGCCAAATACATGGCACCCCCGACAAGCCAGCCAACCACACCAACATGGAATGTTGGGTGTTCAAGCAGGCCAGCAAGTTAAACGCCAAAACCAAAGATAAGGGGCTACATAGCGATGACAAGGAGGAGCCCCGGCAGCCGAACACCGGAGGGAAGAAGAGGTTCCCCCCACAAGTGCGGACGGTGAACATGATATACGCAACCCACATCCCGAAGAGGGAGTGGAAGCGTGCGTTAAGGGATGTATATGCATTGGAGCCAGTCGCCCCAAAGTTCAACCCATGGTCCTCCTGTCCGATCACCTTCGATCGCAGGGACCATCCCACTAGCATCCGTCATGGCGGATTCGCCGCACTGGTCCTAGACCCAATCATCGACGGATTTCACCCCACTCGAGTCCTTATGGACGGCGGTAGCAGCCTGAACCTGCTTTATCAAGACACAGTGCGCAAAATGGGTATAGACCCCTCAAGGATCAAACCCACAAAAACGATCTTCAAAGGCGTCATACCAGGTGTACATGCCCATTCCACAGGCTCAGTCACACTGGAAGTGGTCTTCGGATCCCCGGATAACTTCCAAAGCGAGGAGTTAATCTTCGATATAGTCCCGTTCCGCAACGGCTATCATGCACTGCTCGGGCGAACCGCGTTTGCGAGATTCAACACGGTACCGCACTATGCATATCTCAAGATCAAGATTCTAGGACCTCGGGGGGTCATCACAGCCAATGGAAACACATAGCGCTCTCTCCGCACTGAGGAGCACACTTCGGCCCTCGCAGCAGAAGCGCAAAGCAGCCTCTTAAGGCAATCCACCAGTTCGGCAATTAAAGACCCGGATACCTCCAAGCGCGCCCGGAGTAATCGGCAACAAGACCGCCTAGCATGTTCCGAGCTCGCATAGCAATGCGGCCCCCACCCCAGTACCAGCCAAACAGCGAAATCTGTGCCACGCGTACATAATTACGCATTGAAAATACCATGGGCACAGGTGGGGAGGGGGCACGACTACGGCACGCCCCAAGACGCGGCTCAACCGCACTAGGGGCTTCCCGCTTTGTTATTTTTCTCTCTTTCAGGACTTTAATCTCTGGAAACCCCGTCCGGCAGTACGATTGCCGGACACACGATGCAACAACCAAGGAGGCAGAAAGCTACGTCGCACCATGGAACTCCCAGGTGGTCTCTGATAATGAGTGAAATGCTTTCTTTAAATACCATTCCTCAGGTTGCCCTTGGAGGGGACATGTCAAATAGTCCTACTTTTTGCTTATCGCACTACTTGTATCATTCTGCTTCGACGCACCTTTTTGAATAAACAATGCATAGCACTAGATTATTACCGCATTCTCTACTCTTTATATATATATATATGTTCATTCACAACATTCAGCACCCGTACACTTTGGTACGGCCAATATGCCAAGGGCTTAAGCGTACCCCATAATACGGCATGAGAAGTCCGAACACTTTCAACAGTGCGGCACCCTGAACTTATAGCATTATATGCATCAGCTCTGAATCATGTCTTGGGTCAATAGTTGGGTTTGTCCGGATCCCATGTTTTGGTACCTTACATTCCGCTATATCGGCTAAGGTAGCACTGGGAGAACTACTGCAATTGTGCCCCGGTTCATCTGGGCAAGCACCTCAATAGAGAAAGCTAAAATTGACTGTCATGATAAGGCGAGAGCTGGTCGTTGTTCGAGAGGTCTCGAGTCCCTAAAGACTTATGCCGCTTAGAGCGAGGGGTCGGCTTTGTCTGGCTTAAGGTGTGTACAACGCCCCGAATTCGGCCTTCCAAATACTAGGGGCTTTGCCAAAATTTAAAATTGTATACATCTATGGCTAAGTGAGAGTGATAAAGCATTATAGTCTGATTGCCGTGTTCGTTGTGCTGAGCACCTCCCTCGAAGGACCCAACAATGGGAAAAATAGTGCTCAGATTTATCCCAAACACCCCAGCACTCAGGGCATGGGGGCAGAAGCCGACGACTGGCCATCTCTCAGATTTAATAAACAGCTGCACAGAAGGTAATATTTTAAATTCAAACAACGTTGCATAGCGCATATGAACAAGTTTTCATAATACAAGATCACACGAGCAAGTTCATTCAAAAATTACATCCTTCGCACACTCGTCCGCCACAAGACGGGCACCCTTCAGGACACCCTCATAATACATTTCAGGGTGGCGATGCTCCTTGCCCTGCGGCGGCCCCTCCTTCACCATCTTCTTGGCGTCCATCTTGGCCTAGTGCACCTTCGCACGGGAAAAAGCCTGGCAGGGACTTCGATGCAGACGGACCGCTTGATGACTTCTAGCCGGGGGTAGACGTCCACAAGCCGCCTCACCAGGCCGAAGTAGCTATTGGGAAGGGAGTCGCCAGGCCACATCCGGACTATAAGGGCCCTCATGGCCTCTTCGGCCACCTTGTGCAGCTCGACCAGTTGCTTCAGCTGGTCGCTCATAGGCATCGGGTGTTCGGTCCTAGTATACTGAGACCAGAACAACTTCTCCGTCGAGCTTCCCTCCTCGGCCTGGTAATATTTCACGGCATCTGACACGCCGCGGGGCAAATCTGCGAATGCTTCTGGAGAGCTCCGGACTCGGGTATGTAACAAGTAATTTACTTTCACATGCTTGCTTTGCATATTGAATGCCTTACCCGCCACTATCTTCCTCATCGCCTCAATTTCCTGGAGGGCCTTTTGGGCTTCAGCCTTGGCATGCTTTGTGCTCTCAAGGGCCGCAGCAAGCTCGGACTCTCGCGTCTTCGAGTCAAGCTCCAAAACCTCGTGTTTCTTCACGAGAGCCTGGAGCTCTTGCTGCACCTCGCCCACCCATGCCTCTTGTTTCTCCCACACGGTGCGCTCCTTGGCCGCATTGTTTTCGGCCTCGGACAACGCTTGCTTCAAGGTCGCCACTTCGGTCGTGGCCCCTGGCACATTCATGATGATCCTGTCATTTCGCAACCACATTTTCTTTTTTATATAGACAAGGTATTACTTACCTTTGTTCTCCTCGAGCTGCCTCTTGGCAAGGCCGAGCTCTTTCTCGGACCGCTCGAGGTTCTGCTTCAGTGCGGCGACCTCCGCGGTCAGTGCGGCAGAGGTCAGCAGCGAAGCCTGCATACGCATACAGACATACTTATATTAGACTCCTACAGATATTATTTGATCCTCTATTCGGCTTTTCTTTGTGAACACCAAACAGAGCATTAGGGGCTACTGTCTATGTGGTAATATTTTTCCTATATTTTAAATACTTACCTCAAAGCCTGTTAGAAGGCTAGCACAGGCTTCAGTCAGTCCGCTCTTGGCGGACTGAACCTTCTTGATCACCGCACTCATAATAGTGTGATGCTCTTCGTCGATGGAAGCGCCGCGAAGCGCTCTCAGCAGGTCGTCCGGTGCCTCTAGATGGACAGAGGTCACCGGCACGGACAGCTTGCCCCTCTTGGAAGGGGGCCGCCTGCCCGAGTCCACTACCACTGGAGGTTCCGGCGCGGTGTTCGGCTGAGGGCCGAACTTGGAGCCCCTGGGAGCCTTGCTCCCTTTGCTTCTGGAGTCCGGAAGGTCGCCTTGAGGCGCCTCCGGGACTATCTCCCCCCGGCTCGGTGCCCCTTGAGACAATACCTCGGCATTGTCCGTAGGGCAAGGAGAGGAGGCGGTTGGAAGTGTATCACTATTCATGTCCGACGAGTCCAAGGAACCATCCGACAAGGATACGTCGACACGGGCTTGGGGCAGACTGCATAATCATATTCGACGTTAGGAGAAGCAGTGCAACAAAAGTATGCTATGAGTTACTCTGGTATCCGAATACTTACGACTTCACCAGGGGCTTGGCCCTAAGCAGCCACTCGTCTTCGCCGTCGGCGGCGGTGGTGGAGCAGTCCGGAAGGAGAGTCCTTCCCTTCTTGGACCCTTCGGCCTCCCCGGTTGGGGCGGCCTTCCTTTTCTTGTCTCCCTCGGCTGGAGGGGGAGAATCTTCATCTTCCTTCTCCTCGTTTTCACGGGAGGAGTGCGTCTTGGAGTTATCGGACGATGTGTCCGATACCACCTGGCGGCGTGAACTCTTTCGGGTTCCCGTGGCATTCTTCTTGGTCTTCTCCGGCACCTCATAAGGAGCTGGAGTCTGCATCTCCGTCAGGAGAGCGTCTGCAGGGTCTTCGGGCAGAGCGGTCGGACAGTTAATCTGCTCCAATGTCTCCACCCAATCTTGTCAAAGGCATGGGAGCTCAGACCCCGCACATGGTTAAGCTATGGGAAATAAATACCCTACCCGGTGTATAGAGCATATCGGATTCACAGGGCGCTTCGCGCTTAGCCCATGGTCCTTGGTAAGAGAAGGGGGGACCTCGGCGCCTTTGAACAGCACCTTCCAGACATCCTTATGCGTCATGTCGAAGAGCTCGCGCAGAGTCTGGTGTTGGGCTGGGTTGAAATCCCATAAGTTGAAAGCCCGTTATTGACACGGGAGGATCCGGCGGAAGAGCATGACCTGGACTATGTTGACAAGCTTAAGTTTCTTGCTTGTCATGTTCTGGATACACTTCTGGAGTCCGTCCAGCTCCACCGATGAGCCCCAAGACAGGCCCTTCTCCTTCCAGGAAGTGAGCCGCGTGGGGATTTCGGATCTAAACTCGGGGGCCGCCACCCAGTTGGTGTCGCATGGCTCGGTGATGTAGAACCAGCCCGATTGCCACCCCTTTATGGTCTCCACAAAGGAGCCCTCGAGCCATGTAACGTTGGACATCTTTCCCACCATGGCTTCGCCGCATTCCGCTTGTTGGCCGCCTACTACCTTAGCTTGATATTGAAGGTCTTCAGCCATAGGCCGAAGTGGGGCCGGATGCGGAGAAAGGCCTCGCACATGATGATGAACGCCGAGATGTTGAGGATGAAATTCAGGGCCAGATCATGAAAGTCCAGCCCATAATAGAACATAAGGCCGTGGACGAATGGATGGAGGGGAAACCCCAGTCCGCGGACGAAGTGGGGGAGGAAAACCACCCTTTCGTGAGGTCCCGGGGTAGGGACGATCTTCCCCGCGGCTGGCAGCCGATGCGTGATATCCTCAGCTAAGTATCCGGCTCCACGTAGTTTTTTTTTATGTGTCCCTCCGTGACGGAGGAGGCCATCCACTTGCCTCCCGCTCCGTACATGTTTGGAGAGAGTTGAGGAGAAGGATGTGGACTTGGGCACTGGAGCTCGAGTGCGCGAGAATGGATGAGAAAGGAGGAAGAGGCGTGGGTAGAAAAAGGTGAGACCTTATCCCTTTATAAGGGCGGACAAAACTATGCGCCCCCACCAGCCTGGTAAAACTTGCTTATCCCCCTAGCGTCGTAATTGATGGCGCGGTTGGGTTACCCACGTCCGTATTAATGGGAATCCCGTAATAAGGGGACACGATCTTTGCTTCGACAAGACGTGCCAAGGAAACCGCCTCGCGAAACACGCTGAGACAGATTATGAAAAACGATTCGAATAAAGACATGGTTGTGGTGTAATGTCACACTACGGGGAACGTCAGCAGATTAGACTTGTGTAAATATTATTCCCTCTACGGTGATATGTGGAACTTATTTTGCAGTGCCGGACACGATCCTCGTGTTCAAAATCTTCTATGAAATATTCGGAGGAGGAACCCGCCTTGCAATGCCGAAGACAATCTGTGCGCCGGACTCATTGTCATTGAAGCCTGGTTCAGGGGCTACTGAGGGAGTCCTAGATTAGGGGGTATCCAGATAGCCGGATTATATCCTTTGGCCGGACTATTGGACAATGAAAATACAAGATTGAAGACTTTGTCCCATGTCCGGATGGGACTCTCCTTGGCGTGGAAGGCAAGCTTGGCAATACGGATATGTAGATCTCCTTCCTTGTAACCGACTATGTGTAACCCTAGCCCCCTCCGGTGTATATATAAACAGGAGGGTTTTTGTCCATAGGACAACATCCAATCATACCATAGGCTAGCTTCTAGGGTTTAGCCTCTCTGATCTCATGGTAAATCAACTCTTGTACTACTCATATTATCAAGAATAATCAAGCATGACGTAGGGTTTTACCTCCATCAAGAGGGCCCGAACCTGGGTTAAACATCGTGTCCCCTGCCTCCTGTTACCATCCGCCTTAGATGCACAGTTCGGGACCCCCTACCCGAGATCCGCCAGTTTTGACACCGACACCTATGATCGTGGAGTCCTGTCTTAGCTTCTTGTACTTGTTTGGGCACTTTTTGCCCAGGGCACTCCACGTGTTATTAAATTGCCAATGGTCACTTCAGACTAGGCATGTCACCGGTGTCTAATAATACTCTATAAAGCTTCTCGGTCATTCCTTCTATAATGTAGCGCAAACAGTGACTGCTTCTTTATGCAAAGTGGAACAACCAATTGGACCCAGTAATGCAGCATTTTGCCTTACACATTGGCTCCTTTTGTGCAGTTCAACTAAAATCAAAGTCGGAATAAAACCGAGCTTTAATTTTGATATCCCTGTAAGCAACAATAGGTATAAGGGAAACAATTACTGAGAAATAATGGTTGATGACTTGTACTCCCAGAAGAAAAGCATCTAGTGATCTACTTTATCTTAATGGGAAACAAAGAAGGAGAGTAGCAATTCTCCATCAGGGTGATTCATTCATATTGACTGAGACATTATCTTAACAATGCCTCGTTCCAACATGTATAAAGAACAACAAAGCAGAAAAGTACCATTCCTAAAACAATGCAACTTATTCATTTTAACAGAGACATTATCTTAACAATACCTTGGTTAAACATGTAGAAAGAACTACAAAGCAGGATAGTACCATTCCTAACAAGTGTTGCAATTTTGAACTAAGATTCAGTAGTTAATTAATTCTGAGAGTGGCATTGCTTAATTTTACCAGCGGCATTAGATTAACGAAAAGCATAAACAGTTCCAGGGGAGAGTGGGCGCAACAACAGTATGTGCTTCCATCTACTTATAAAGGGGGTGATGCGGAGTTTGTTGTAACAAAGCAACAAGCATCATGTCTGGGTTGGTCCCATTTTTGTTCACTACTTAATGGGAAAAGACAGCAATACAATAGCTTCAATTCAACATTTATTTAAAATAGTACCAATACAAGTAGCACAACATCTCAAAGCACACTGCACAATCATGTGGATGAAGGCCTGTACTGACCTTTCATGAGACAGACAAGATAAAATACGAATCTGCCAACACGAATGGGAAATCCAATCTCATTTTGTGCAGTTGCACTGAAATCAAGCAAAGTGTTTCGCGTAGCGAAGCAAAATGTCGCAATAGCAACAAGTTGAATAGATATCCCTGTTTAAACAGAGGCAAAAAAGGAATCAATTACTGGCTAATAAAGGAGAATGAAACATGCAGCCACAAAAATGGTAATCCCGCCAATCCCTAACAAGTGTTGCAGTTTTGAAATAAGATTCAATAGTTAATTCTGAGAGTGGCATCAATTACTGGCTTATAAAGGGGGTGATGCTGAATTTGTTGTAACAAAGCAACAAGCATCATGTCTGGGTTGGTCCCATTTTTGTTCACTACTTAATGGGAAAAGACAGCAATACAATAGCTTCAATTCAACATTTATTTAAAACAATACCGAAACAAGTAGAACAGCATCTCAAAGCACACTGCACATCATGTGGTTGAGACCAAGATTTGAAACAACTCACCACAAAGACTGGAAACAAATCTCGATCTCCTATTGTGCATTTCCACCAAAATTAAGCAAAGTTACTGGTGTGACATTCAAGTTGAACTACACAAAACACTCTAACATAAGTGTTTCGAGTAGCGAAGCAAAATGTCGCAATAGCAACAAGTTGATTCGATACCCCTGTTTTAACAGAGGCAAAAAAGGAAACAATTACTTGCCGAAAAATGAGGATGAAACAAACGGTGACAGAAAGAAGCATCTAACTTATCTTGGATGGAAAACAAAGTAGGACAGTAGCATTTCTAAAACGGTTGCATTGATTCATATTAACAGAGACATTCTCTTGAAACAACATTTGTTAAAAACTATAATTTACTTTTAACAGTGGCATTGCTTCAATTTTCCGGCGGCATTCTTAGATTAACAACAGCAAAATAGTTGTATGGGACATGCCAGCACCATGTGCATCCACACGTATAAATGGGTGATGCAGAGTATGTAGCCAAGCAGCATATATGCGTTGGTCCCATATTTGTTCTCTTTGAACCTTCTTCCTATGTGAGGGCAACAAATCTAGTCCTATACAAACTACCCGACCCCGCCCCCCAGTTTCTTTCCCTTTTCAACAAAGAGATCGGTTCCTTACATATGTGTGTACTGGGTTACCCCCTTTTCCCTTTTCGACCTACAAAGCGGCTGGATAGCCAGTCTATACTACTTTCCGCCCCTCCTTTCCTCATTGAACCATGTCCTAGATTCTTGCTCCAGCCCACCGCACCCTTCTTTCCTCTTTGAACCAAGACCTAGATTCGACTACAAATCGAAAAAGATCCACATGCAGCTAGAGCAACGACAGTTTCGAAGAAACTTATACCTTAGAGTCGTCGGGATGTGGAAAGGCGTGTGGCGGGACGGTGGATCTGCCCACACTACATACGGCAGCGAGGAAGACGGGGTCGATGGCCCTCCCGCACAGGCGCTGGGTGCAAGAGAACAACATAGCCGGCAGTGAATTTCCTCCCTCGCCGAAGGCGATAGAGTGAACGCTGCACCTCGTCCCCTTCCCGATGCGACGGGATACGGACGCCTCCTTCACCAGCTGTGAGGGGGGGAGAGAGACAAGAGGCCAATGCAGTCTTGTTTAGATCTGGTGAAGAGAGGGTGAGAGACTGTGAATATAGCAAACCCTGGCAAATGAACGCTGATCCTCCAGCGTGTAACACATATGTAGTGCGGCAAGCGTGTGGAGAGTGCAAACCCTAGTGAACAAGCATTGAAGCTCCCTCTTATATATATACTACTATAGTACGGACTGAGCTCTGGTGCCTTCACTGCACCTGCTTTTGGCTATATGACAGGTGAGCCAGCCACATTTTGGGCCCACCTATCATAAATCCAAAGGCAGGTGCACTAAGTCAATGAAGCTGCGTCCATATAGTACTCTCGTGTATACGACTAATATATAGTGGAGTGGTTTTCTTATTATCTCCATAACAATCGTTTTAAATTGTGTAAGTACAAAACGAAACTCTTTATTTAATGTACAGTGAAGAAAACTAGTACTACTTCCGATGAACTAACGATCCACGCCCACGCGTCCTGGCCGCACTTCCTATCCTTCACATGTGGTACCCTACCCTCCCTTAAGTGAACAACCACACATGCGCCAAATTATCGGAAACATGTGAGAGTGTGTACAAATAAAGAATTTTAATTTCAATTATCGGAAAGGTTTGAGAGTATTACAAAGTTTAACTTGAGTCAAATCTAATATGTAGAGTAAATAAAAATGGAGGGCTACTACGTCCATCCGGGTTATTAGTCCACACCATTTTTTAAATCAAAGTTAATAGCTGGACAAATAAAATTACAGGGGAGCTGGAAACAAAGTTGTGAGAAGGCTTAGAAATCAATACAAAACTTATGCTCTTAGTACCAACGTCGATCCTTCTTCGAGGAAACATTTGGTTCATAGCCAATTGTGTGATAAAATTGCACCAACGTGAAAGACGACTGCGTCTCCAATGCAACTAAGGTGAACTAACGAAGGATATCATGTTTGTGCGTAACAAGCAAAGAGCACTGATGGAATACAACTTGTTTTTCATTGAAAATCGATCAGCTTCACCAGCCGATGCAACCATGAGGCGTAACCATGAGCATCAATAGGTCATCGTGGTGATGCATCATCCATTTGGCATCAAGTTTGGGTGAGGCACCTATGAAGTTCGACAAATTCTCACTGTGGTCTATTTCTTCTCAGTAATCAAGCTCGAGGAAGGAAGAACCACGTGGCAGAGGACAGTGAGGTGGAACAACAATGGCCATCCAATTTTGTGCAGTTCCACTAAAATTGAGGAAGACATGCCCGGGTATGGAGACATGCATCGCTATTTCCAAAAATATAAAAAAGGGTTAGCAACGACATCTCAATTGTCAATAAGAAGTAATGAAAAGTACACCAACAAACAGAAGCATAATAATTATCTTGATGGGAACTAAACCAGGATACCCGAGAAAAAAAGCATTTCTTCATTTAACCAGTGATAGTACTACCACCATATGGACAATGACTGCATGGCCACCATGTACTTTTTGTCGAAGCAACATGTATACATCCACCGAGGCATAAATTAGGACAACTTTTCGAGTGGAATTTCCTCTATAATAGTACTAGTAGGTGATGTTGGACCAGCCGACGAACCCTAGCTACTATGCATGGGGAGCTGGGGAGTAGTGCATAGAAGAAAACCCGCACACAGTGACCTGGGGAGCTGGACCAGTACAAGAAGTTATACCTCAGGTGGGCGAGATGTCGTTTAGGCGGGCGGGCGGGATCTGCCCACACGACGGCAGCGAACAAGGGCGCAGAGGATGTTCGTCCGCGCCAGCGCCGGCTCCGAGAGGATGGTGCGCCTCAGCTTCCTCCGTCACCGACGGTGACAACGTCAACGCTGCACCTCCTCACCTCCCGCAGTGGACGGGATTCAGCCGGATCTGTGACCACCGGTGAGGAGGGATATAGAGTGGACATTGTCATCTTGTTTTGATATGGAGAGGGTGAGAGAGCGAGACGCGAGAAACTCTATCAAACAAGAGGCTATAATGGAGTAAAAACATCTCTCCATAGCAGTGGTTTTAAATAGAATACACGCGTTCCCGGAAAAAAGAAACGAAAACTGGCGGACAATTTTTTAAGGGTCTGTCTAGAACACATCTAGATGTGACACATCTAAGTTGATGTCCACTCTGTTTGTGGTCTATTTTTTTTCCTAGTTTTTTTTGCTACATTATATACTTGTGGGAGCTTAGATGTGATATACTTAAATAACATCTAGATTTGAATTAGACAAACTGATTTTCTAACGTACCAAGAAAGAAAACTCGATCAAAAACACGCCCCCGCTTACAGGTCGCGAGAGTCGTCGCGCACACACACATAGACATGCATATCCGTGTTTACATAAAATTCCATTTCCATCTCCATCTCCAATAATATTTGTCCAACTGGCACATTATTTACGTTGTTAATTATATACGCAGCAATATTAACGTACAACATCCGGACCGCTGCCACGGCCGGTCCTGACCAACCCGAACCCTCTTCATCACCCGCGCGTGTTTCCCGCCCGAAACGGTCAGTGCCACATTTATGCCCGGCCAGAGAAGATGCGACCTCTCACTGGCGCCGGCATTGAAGCGGCACGCCGGCCGAGAGAGCGTCGCCCGCGCCGCTTCTGGGTGCACGCGGCTGCTCCGCGTTCAAAGGTCGCAATAGCCGGCTATAACATGCATGTAAAAAGTTCTTCGGAGTCCGTGGTACAGCTAGCTGTCCTCCCCCAACTCGTCAATCTCTTCCAGTATTGCTAGTACTCCATGGCGCGATCCATCGACAAGTAGGCGGGAAAGTTATCGTATACTCGGTTTGCGGTGAGTGGCATGTCGAGCGACCATGTGTGGTCGAGCCGTGGAGGAGGGTGAGACTCGAACTCGACAGACGTGATTTAAATGTTGGTTTTGCTCGATGGCACGATCCAACGAAACGAAACGTTGGTTTCTCTCCGTTTCCATTTTTTCTCCAGAAAAATGGAAACTTTCCACTCCATTTTCATTCCTATTCCAAGGTTGCCCCATTACAACATTCCATCAAATACAAAGGAAAACTAACACGCATGTTGAAGCATCTCAATGATTCACAGATCATAGCCAATATTTACTTCACAACTAAAGAAAAAAGTTGTGAGAGCATGTACGAAAGAAAAACTAATGATGGGCTCACTACGACTTAAACCCTAAACCCTAAACATGATTTAATTTCCTGGCCAGGTAGAGCTGTCGAAGGAAAGATGGTTGGCACCCTCGGATCATACGATGCTTTTGTGCAGTCCCACTAAAATCGACCTGAGCATCCCTGATGGCAAAGATATTGAAGAAGTGTGATTAAAATAATAGTACTGGCACTAGTTCATGAGACATAAACTCATCACAAGTAGAAGCCGGTAGAAGTAGAGAAAGATCAACATGGAGATGGAGCTATGGCAGTGCAGCAAGCCGGCTCCAAAAGGAAGATGGACTACCTGGGACGTCAGGCTGTAGCTAGAATGGCGGTTGGGACGCGGCATCGGCCCATACCGCGGTGACCCCCGATTGGGACGCATTGACTGTGGGTTTTCTCCCTCGCCGATGTCGACCGCGTCTACGCAGAACATTGTTCCCTTCCCCCAGCTGCGGGATCAGGCCCGTCGTTCTATGCTTGTGAAGAGAGCAACCTAAGCAAGCAGGCTTGTAGCTTAGGCTCCTGCTAGTGTATATATAGTGGTTTTCTTTTTCTCTCCGTATCAACCATTTTATATTGCGTATGTGTCATTCAAGAATGAAATGATGGTTGCTTCTTCCGACTAACTTACTGTGTGATTTGACTGCTCCTTAGTGGCCCCTACACGTACTCCCCCTACGTGTATGCAACAGTCACACGTACACATGGACGCAAAAACGCGTGTGACGCCCTAATGCATGCATGTCCGAGCACACGACGGAACACACATAGTCACGCTCAGGTGATCAACCTACACATGCATGCACACACATACTTAGTCAGGGTGAGCTAGTGACCGTATAAACAGCAGAAAATATATATATTGAGCGCAATGAGCGTATTATGAAGTCCACTGACCGTATTTTTACAAATATACAGTGACAGACAGTGTATTTATCTCGTTTGAAATTAAGCCATATTAACCGGAGAGGAGACACTATGGACTAGCATTACTTTGCTGTGTCCCGTCAACTTGCCGAACAAGGAGAAGGTTGCAGGACGGGAGAAGTTTGCACGCGGTGGCTCGCAGGACAAGGAGAAACTTTTGACTAATGCAAGCTCTCCCTCGCTCAGGCGGTGGACCTGCAACAGTTAATTCGGTGTCAGATTGCCAGAAGCATACACTATACTACAGGTGCTATTATTGTTCGACTTCCTGAATAAGCGAACAGCCAAGCGCAAAGTTTACTAGTACTACTACTATAGTCTATAAAGGTATGTCCTATACTAGTACTAGTACTAGGAACCAGATGGAGGAGCGTCTGCACTCTTATTATAATTTTAAAATGTGATAAAGCAATCTTCAACACATTTGGTTCTCTTCGAGGGTTCTCGCATGTGATAATGGAAGTTGATTGCATGGAACACTCGCCACAATTCTCGCTTAATTCTGGCTCATATCCTGTTACAAATAGTAGCGCTCGGTAATATTTCCTATTTTTTTTGTTATCCAGCATGTAAACAGGTCAGCAAACCTTGCGGCGCATCTTCGTGCGAACCGTGCTTGCTGCACTTTGAATGTGGCCGAGAGCTGGCTTGATGAAACACCTTGCTTCCTACTTCTTTTTTTTTGCGGGGTACCTCACTTCCTAGTGACCAGTGTATTGGTTTATCGTCCTAAGAATGCTTATATATGAATAAAGCTCTCTCATTTACCCGCAAAAAAGATTAAGCCATATTAACCGGAAAGGAGGGAGTATGGACTAGCACTACTTTTTGGTGTGTCCCGTCAACTCGCAGAACGAGGAGAAGCTTGCAGGACAAGGTGAAGCTCGCTTACGCCTTTTGACTAATGCAACCTACCCTCGGTGGACATGCATCAGTCCATTCGGTGTCAGTTGTCAAAGGCATACACTATAGTGTCCAACATGCGGAGTACTATCATTGTTCGACTTCACGAAGAGGCGAAGAGCCAAGCGCAGTAGTACGAGAAGTATTACTACTAGAACCGCATGGTGGATCATTTGTACTCTTATTTTTTATCTCTGATAAAGTACACGTTTATTCCGGAGAAGGGCGGAAAATGGCAGCCCAACATGTAATGAATGATATCGATCAACTAACCATGTCGAATATATCTTGGCCTCCGTGCGAGCCCGTCATGTGTTCCCGCTCCTCGTCTCTGTCAAGGAATGGCGGGTTGGCTCTTTGCCGTCAATTGAGATCGGTTTGCTCACACTCCTGTCCCACATGTCAGTGATATGCCAAGAGGAGGTGCGTTGACCGACTGACCATACGTGTACTTGGTTTTGCACCTTCATACTACTCCTCCCTCCATCACAGTTTACAGGGCGCGCTTCATTATGATGCATTTCTCTCAGTGCATTTCCACCACCAGAGAGACTTTAGACGCGTTTGCTTTAATGCTCAATTAATTAGGGCGTGGTAACCGCAATCAAGTCCACAATTTTCTCTCCATGTACTGTACTACTACGGAGTGGAGTAAGTGCATGCATGTGAGTACCCGGGGTGGAAGCACTGCATGCATGTGTGTACGCATTATTCCCTCTAGTAATAGACACCGTGCTATAACTACCAATGCTATTTTTCAGGCCGATCGCTAGTCGCCTTGGTCCCATAGAACTTTTTTTCTTTTTTCTGAAGCATGCTGTATAAACAGTGACGGATGGAGTAGTATGAGCGGATTCAAAGAAGTGTGTATTGATGGTTGCTTCTTTAGAGCAACTTACAGTGGGAAAGGTGGGGCTTATGATTTGACTGCTCATTACTCACTATTAATGCAGCGCAACGACCGGGCTGAGTCTCCCATGCGGTTGTGCACTACCCCCTCGGTTCTTAAATATACTCCGGAGTATTTGTATTTCTAGAGATTTCAACGAGTGACTACTCAAATATTTGTCTTTTTAGAGATTTCAAATGGACTGGCACATACGGATGTATATAGACATATTTTAGAGTGTAGATTCACTCATTTTGCTCCGTATGTAGTCACTTGTTGAAATCTCTAGAAAGACGAATAGAATATTTAGGAACGGAGGGAGTACACATACGAAGCAAAATGAGTGAATCTACAGTCTAAAATATGCCCGTTTGAAATTTGTAAAAAGATAAATATTTAGGGGCGAAGGAGTATAATTTTGTGCATGGCACATGGACCCAGATGATCAAGAGGCTTCTGGCAATGCTATCAAGCTTCCATCATTTGTTTACATAATTGACGTACTATACAAATAATTTTCCAGCGACATGAAATTGTACAATGGTGTGAGCTTTCAGCTTTTGTTTCGCGTGTCTTGCCATCGATGCTCTTTCGAAAACAATAAAAAACTAACTTCCATGTTATGCATGTCAATTATTAGCAGATCAGAGCTAATAATTACATCACAACTGAAGACAGAGTTGTGAGAAGGTGTTAAATTAAAATTGATCCATGCTTTCATTGGAAGCAACGTCCCCCCCAGCTCTGTCTAAATCAACAAGGCATGTTGGGAAAAAAGTAGCTGTCTGGAGCATGCAACATTCTGATCATTTTGTGCAGTTCCACTAAAATAGAGCTGAGCGTCCCTGTTCCAAAGATATTAAGTGTGATTACGATAATAGAGGACTGCTGATGAAACAATAAACACACAAATAGAAGCTGGTCACCTTTGCAGTCTCTCTTAAGACTAACTAGTTGGAGAAGATTAGGCTCGGAATTGGATGAGGATGATAGAGCAAAACCAATCTCCCTTTGTGCAGTCGTACTGAAATGTAGAGACGTTGCCCGTGTGACATTTTAGTACAACTGCACAAAAGACTCTTAAGAAAAAAGTGATTTGTGCAGTTCACCAAAAGGTCGCAATAGCAATGAGGTGAAATGGATAGCCCTATTTGCAAAAAAGAGGTAGAAAGGAAACAATTACTGGCCACTAATAGTTGATGACACATGCGACGACAAAAAATAAGCATATTCCTTGTCCTAAGGGAAGATAACAACACAGTTGTGTTTGTCTAAAACGGTGTGAGGACGAGAATGCAATATGGAAAGTACGTCGGACGAGCTACGTTTTGGGCAAAGAACTATGGAAAATCTGAAGGAAATATGCCCTAGAGGCAATAATAAAGTTATTATTTATTTCCTTATAATCATGATAAATGTTTATTATTCATGCTAGAATTGTATTAACCGGAAACATAATACATGTGTGAATACATAGACAAACAAAGTGTCACTAGTATGCCTCTACTTCACTAGCTCGTTAATCAAAGATGGTTATGTTTCCTAACCATGAACAATGAGTTGTTATTTGATTAACGAGGTCACATCATTAGTTGAATGATCTGATTGACATGACCCATTCCATTAGCTTAGCACCCGATCGTTTAGTATGTTGCTATTGCTTTCTTCATAACTTATACATGTTCCTATAACTATGAGATTATGCAACTCCCGTTTACCGGAGGAACACTTTGGGTACTACCAAACGTCACAACGTAACTGGGTGATTATAAAGGAGTACTACAGTTGTCTCCAAAGGTACATGTTGGGTTGGCGTATTTCGAGATTAGGTTTTGTCACTCCGATTGTCAGAGAGGTATCTCTGGGCCCTCTCGGTAATGCACATCACATAATCCTTGCAAGCATTGCAACTAATGAGTTAGTTGCGGGGTGATGTATTACAGAACGAGTAAAGAGACTTGCCGGTAACGAGATTGAACTAGGTATTGGATACCGACGATCGAATCTCGGGCAAGTAACATACCGACGACAAAGGGAACAACGTATGTTGTTATGCGGTCTGACCGATAAAGATCTTCGTAGAATATGTAGGAGCCAATATGGGCATCTAGGTCCCTCTATTGGTTATTGACCGGAGACATGTCTCGGTCATGTCTACATTGTTCTCGAACCCGTAGGGTCCGCACGCTTAAGGTTACGATGACAGTTATATTATGAGTTTATGCATTTTGATGTACCAAAGGTTGTTCGGAGTCCCGGATGTGATCACGAACATGACAAGGAGTCTCGAAATGGTCGAGACGTAAAGATTGATATATTGGAAGCCTATGTTTGGATATCGGAAGTGTTCCGGGTGAAATCGGGATTTTACCGGAGTACCGGGAATGTTACCGGAACCCCCCGGGAGCTAAATGGGCCATGATGGGCCTTAGTGGAAAAGAGAAGAGGCAGCCCTACATGGGCTGTGCGCCTCCCCCTTCCCCTAGTCCTATTAGGACTAGGAGAGGTGGCCGGCCCCCTCTCTCTCTTTTCCCCCTCCGCGAATCCTATTCCAACTAGGATTGGGGGGGGGGATCCTACTCCCAGAGGGAGTAGGACTCTCCTGGCGCACCCCTTGTGGCCGGCCAGCCTCCCCCCTTTGGTCCTTTATATATTGAGGTAGAGGCACCCTAGAACACACAAGTTGATCCACGTGATCTATTCCTTAGCCGTGTGCGGTGCCCCAGGCACCATAGTCCTTGATAATACTGTAGCGGAGTTTAGGCGAAGCCCTACTGCTGTAGTGCATCAAGATCGTCACCGTGCCGTCGTGCTGACGGAACTCTTCCCCGACACTTTGCTAGATCGGAGTCCGGGGATCCTCATCGAGCTGAACATGTGCTCGAACTCGGAGGTGCCGTAGTTTCGGTACTTGATCGGTTGGATCATGAAGACGTACGACTACTTCCTCTACGTTGCGTCAACGCTTTCGCAGTCGGTCTGCGTGGGTACGTAGACAACACTCTCCCATCTCGTTGCTATGCATCACATGATCTTGCGTGAGCGTAGGAAAATTTTTGAAATTACTATGAAATCCAACAGTGGCATCAGAGCCTAGGTTATTTATGTTGATGTTATATGCACGAGTAGAACACAAGTGAGTTGTGGGCGATATAAGTCATAGTGCCTACCAGCATGTCATACTTTGGTTTGGCGGCATTGTTGGACGACACGACCCGGACCAACATTACGCGCACGCTTAAGCGAGACCGGTTCCCCCGATGTGCTTTGCACATAGGTGGCTTGCGGGCGACTGTCTCTCCAACTTTAGTTGAACCAAGTATGGCTACGCCCGGTCCTTGCGAAGGTTAAAACGGAGTCTATTTGACAAACTATCGTTGTGGTTTTGATGCGTAGGTGAGATTGTTTCTTGCTTAAGCCCGTAGCAGCCATGTAAAACTTGCAACAACAAAGTAGAGGACGTCTAACTTGTTTTTGCAGGGCATGTTGTGATGTGATATGGTCAAGACATGATGCTGAATTTTATTGTATGAGATGATCATGTTTTGTAACCGAGTTATCGGCAACTGGCAGGAGCCTTATGGTTGTCGTTTTATTGTATGCAATGAAATCGTGATGTAATGCTTTACTTTATTACTAAGCGGTAGTGATAGTCGTGGAAGCATAAGCTTGGCGAGACGACAACAATGCTATGATGGAGATCAAGGTGTCACGCCGGTGACGATGGTGATCACGACGGTACTTCGGAGATGGAGATCACAAGCACAAGATGATGATGGCCATATCATATCACTTATATTGATTGCATGTGATGTTTATCCTTTTATGCATCTTATCTTATTTTGATGGATGGTAGCATTATAAGATGATCTCTCACTAATTATCAAGAAGTGTTCTCCCTGAGTCTGCACCGTTGCGAAAGTTCTTCGTGCTGAGACACCACGTGATGATCGGGGGTGATAGGTTCTACGTTCAAATACAACGGGTGCAAAACAGTTGCACACGCGGAATACTCAGGTTATACTTGACGAGCCAAGCATATACAGATATGGCCTCAGAACACGGAGACCGAAAGGTCGAGCGTGAATCATATAGTAGATATGATCAACATAACGATGTTCACCATTTAAAACTACTCCATCTCACGTGATGATCGGTTACGGTTTAGTTGATTTGGATCACGTAATCACTTAGAGGATTAGAGGGATGTCTATCTAAGTGGCAGTTCTTTAACTTGATTAACTGAACTTAAATTTATCATGAAACTTAGTACCTGATTAGTATCTTGCTTGCTTATGTTTGATTGTAGATAGATGGCTCGTGCTGTTGTTCCGTTGAATTTTAATGCGTTCCTTGAGAAAGCAAAGTTGAAAGATGATGGTAGCAATTACACGGACTGGGTCCGTCACTTGAGGATTATCCTCATTGCTGCACAGAAGAATTACGTCCTGGAAGCACCGCTGGGTGCCAGGCCTACTGCAGGAGCAACGCCAGATGTTATGAACATCTGGCAGAGCAAAGCTGATGACTACTCGATAGTTCAGTGTGCCATGCTTTACGGCTTAGAACCGGGACTTCAAACGACGTTTTGAACGTCATGGAGCATATGAGATGTTTCGGGAGTTGAAGTTAATATTTCAAGCAAATGCCCAGATTGAGAGATATGAAGTCTCCAATAAGTTCTATAGCTGCAAGATGGAGGAGAACAGTTCTGTCAGTGAGCATATACTCAAAATGTCTGGGTATAATAATCACTTGATTCAATTGGGAGTTAATCTTCCAGATGATGGCATCATTGACAGAATTCTTCAATCACTGCTACCAAGCTACAAGAGCTTCATGATGAACTATAATATGCAAGGGATGAACAAGACTATTCCCGAGCTCTTCGCGATACTGAAAGCTGCGGAGGTAGAAATCAAGAAGGAGCATCAAGTGTTGATGGTCAGCAAGACCACTAGTTCCAAGAAAAAGGGCAAAGGGAAGAAGAAGGGGAACTTCAAGAAGAACAACAAACAAGTTGCTACTCAAGAGAAGAAACCCAAACCTGGACCTAAGCCTGAAACTGAGTGCTTCTATTGCAAGCAGACTGGTCACTGGAAGCGGAACTGCCCCAAGTATTTGGCGGATAAGAAGGATGGCAAGGTGAACAAAGGTATATGTGATATACATGTTATTGATGTGTACCTTACTAATGCTCGCAGTAGCACCTGGGTATTTGATACTGGTTTTGTTGCTAATATTTGCAACTTGAAACAGGGACTATGGATCAAGCGAAGATTGGTTAAGGACGAGGTGACGATGCGCGTGGGAAACGGTTCCAAAGTCGATGTCATCGCAGTCGGCACGCTACCTCTACATCTACCTTCGGGATTAGTATTAGACCTAAATAATTGTTATTTGGTGCCAGCGTTAAGCATGAACATTATATCTGGATCTTGTTTGATGCGAGACGGTTATTCATTTAAATCAGAGAATAATGGTTGTTCTATTTATATGAGTAATATCTTTTATGGTCATGCACCCTTGAAGAGTGGTCTATTCTTGTTGAATCTCGATAGTAGTAACACACATATTCATAATGTTGAAGCCAAAAGATGCAGAGTTGATAATGAGAGTGCAACTTATTTGTGGCACTGCCGTTTAGGTCATATCGGTGTAAAGCGCATGAAGAAACTCCATTCTGATGGAATTTTGGAACCACTTGACTATGAATCACTTGGTACTTGCGAACCATGCCTCATGGGCAAGATGACCAAAACACCGTTCTCCGGTACTATGGAGAGAGCAACAGATTTGTTGGAAATCATACATACAGATGTATGTGGTCCGATGAATATTGAGGCTTGTGGCGGATATCGTTATTTTCTCACCTTCACAGATGATTTAAGCAGATATGGGTATATCTACTTAATGAAACATAAGTCTGAAACATTTGAAAAGTTCAAGGAATTTCAGAGTGAAGTTGAAAATCATCGTAACAAGAAAATAAAGTTTCTACGATCTGATCGTGGAGGAGAATATTTGAGTTACGAGTTTGGTGTACATTTGAAAAATTGTGGAATATTTTCGCAACTCACGCCACCCGGAACACCGCAGTAATGGTGTGTCTGAACGTCGTAATCGTACTTTACTAGATATGGTGCGATCTATGATGTCTCTTACTGATTTACCGCTATCGTTTTGGGGATACGCTCTAGAGACGGCCGCATTCACGTTAAATAGGGCACCATCAAAATCCGTTGAGACGACGCCTTATGAACTGTGGTTTGGCAAGAAACCAAAGTTGTCGTTTCTGAAAGTTTGGGGCTGCGATGCTTATGTGAAAAAACTTCAACCTGATAAGCTCGAACCCAAATCGGAGAAATGTGTCTTCATAGGATATCCAAAGGAAACTATTGGATACACCTTCTATCACAGATCCGAAGGCAAGACTTTTGTTGCCAAATTCGGAAACTTTCTAGAGAAGGAGTTTCTCTCGAAAGAAGTGAGTGGGAGGAAAGTAGAACTTGACGAGGTAACTGTACCTGCTCCCTTATTGGAAAGTAGTACATCACAGAAAACTGTTTCTGCGACACCTACACCAGTAAGTGAGGAAGCTAATGATGATGATCATGAAACTTCAGAACAACATACTACTGAACCTCGTAGATCAACCAGAGTAAGATCCGCACCAGAGTGGTACGGTAATCCTGTTCTGGAAGTCATGTTATTAGATCATGATGAACCTACGAACTATGAAGAAGCGATGGTGAGCCCAGATTCCGCAAAGTGGCTTGAAGCCATGAAATCTGAGATGGGATCCATGTATGAGAACAAAGTATGGACTTTGGTTGACTTGCCCGATGATCGGCAAGCAAATGAGAATAAATGGATCTTCAAGAAGAAGACTGACGCTGACGGTAATGTTACTGTCTACAAAGCTCGACTTGTCGCAAAAGGTTTTCGGCAACTTCAAGGGATTGACTACGATGAGACCTTCTCACCCGTAACGATGCTTAAGTCTGTCCGAATCATGTTAGCAATTGCCGCATTTTATGATTATGAAATTTGGCAGATGGATGTCAAAACTGCATTCCTCAATGGATTTCTGGAACAAGAGTTGTATATGATGCAACCAGAAGGTTTTGTCGATCCAAAGGGAGCTAACAAAGTGTGCAAGCTCTAGCGATCCATTTATGGACTGGTGCAAGCCTCTCGGAGTTGGAATAAACGTTTTGATAGTGTGATCAAAGCATTTGGTTTTATACAGACTTTCGGAGAAGCCTGTATTTACAAGAAAGTGAGTGGGAGCTCTGTAGCATTTCTGATATTATATGTGGATGACATATTGTTAATTGGAAATAATATAGAATTTCTGGATAGCATAAAGGGATACTTGAATAAAATTTTTTCAATGAAAGACCTCGGTGAAGCTGCTTACATATTAGGCATAAAGATCTATAGAGATAGATCAAGACGCTTAATTGGACTTTCACAAACAACATACCTTGACAAAATTTTGAAGAAGTTCAAAATGGATCAAGCAAAGAAAGGATTATTGCCTGTGTTACAAGGTGTGAAATTGAGTAAGACTCAATGCCCGACCACTGCAGAAGATAGAGAGAATATGAAAGATGTTCCCTATGCATCAGCAATAGGATCTATCATGTATGCAATGCTGTGTACCAGACCTGATGTGTGCCTTGCTATAAGTCTAGCAGGGAGGTACCAAAGTAATCCAGGAGTGGATCACTGGACAGCGGTCAAGAACATCCTGAAATACCTGAAAAGGACTAAGGATATGCTTCTCGTATATGGAGGTGATAAAGAGCTCGTCGTAAAAGGTTACGTTGATGCAAGCTCTGACACTGATCCGGACGGTTCTAAATCGCAAACTGGATACGTGTTTACATTAAACGATGGAGCTGTCAGTTGGTGCAGTTCTAAACAAAGCGTCATAGCGGGATCTACATGTGAAGCGGAGTACATAGCTGCTTCGGAAGCAGCAAATGAAGGAGTCTGGATGAAGGAGTTCATATCCGATCTAGGTGTCATACCTAGTGCATCGGGTCCAATGAAAATCTTTTGTGACAATACTGGTGCAATTGCCTTGGGAAAGGAATCCAGATTTCACAAGAGAACCAAGCACATCAAGAGACGCTTCAATTCCATCCGGGATGTAGTCCATGTGGGAGACATAGAGATTTGCAAGATACATACGGATCTGAATGTTGCAGACCCATTGACTAAGCCTCTTCCACGAGCAAAACATGATCAGCACCAAGGCTCCATGGGTGTTAGAATCATTACAGTGTAATCTAGATTATTGACTCTAGTGCAAGTGGGAGACTGAAGGAAATATGCCCTAGAGGCAATAATAAAGTTATTATTTATTTCCTTATAATCATGATAAATGTTTATTATTCATGCTAGAATTGTATTAACCGGAAACATAATACATGTGTGAATACATAGACAAACAAAGTGTCACTAGTATGCCTCTACTTGACTAGCTCGTTAATCAAAGATGGTTATGTTTTCTAACCATGAACAATGAGTTGTTATTTGATTAACGAGGTCACATCATTAGTTGAATGGTCTGATTGACATGACCCATTCCATTAGCTTAGCACCTGATCGTTTAGTATGTTGCTATTGCTTTCTTCATAACTTATACATGTTCCTATAACTATGAGATTATGCAACTCCCGTTTACCGGAGGAACACTTTGGGTACTACCAAACGTCACAACGTAACTGGGTGATTATAAAGGAGTACTACAGGTGTCTCCAAAGGTACATGTTGGGTTGGCGTATTTCGAGATTAGGTTTTGTCACTCTGATTGTCGGAGAGGTATCTCTGGGCCCTCTCGGTAATGCACATCACATAAGCCTTGCAAGCATTGCAACTAATGAGTTAGTTGCGGGATGATGTATTACAAAACGAGATTGAACTAGGTATTGGATACCGACGATCGAATCTCGGGCAAGTAACATACCGATGACAAAGGGAACAACGTATGTTGTTATGCGGTCTGACCGATAAAGATCTTCGTAGAATATGTAGGAGCCAATATGGGCATCCAGGTCCCGCTATTGGTTATTGACCGTAGACATGTCTCGGTCATGTCTACATTGTTCTCGAACCCGTAAGGTCTGCACGCTTAAGGTTACGATGACAGTTATATTATGAGTTTATGCATTTTGATGTACCAAAGGTTGTTCGGAGTCCCGGATGTGATCACGGACATGACGGGGAGTCTCGAAATGGTCGAGACGTAAAGATTGATATATTGGAAGCCTATGTTTGGATATCGGAAGTGTTCCGGGTGAAATCGGGATTTTACCGGAGTACTGGGAAGGTTACCGGAACCCCCCGGGAGCTAAATGGGCCATGATGGGCCTTAGTGGAAAAGAGAAGAGGCAGCCCTACATGGGCTGCGCGCCTCCCCATTCCCCTAGTCTTATTAGGACTAGGATAGGTGGTCGGCCCCCTCTCTCTCTTTTCCCCCTCCGCGAATCCTATTCCAACTAGGATTGGGGGGGGGGGGGAATCCTACTCCCAGAGGGAGTAGGACTCTCCTGGCGCACCCCTTGTGGCCGGCCAGCCTCCCCCCCTTTGGTCCTTTATATACTAAGGTAGAGGCACCCTAGAACACACAAGTTGATCCACGTGATCTATTCCTTAGCCGTGTGCGGTGCCCCCAGCCACCATAGTCCTTGATAATACTGTAGCGGAGTTTAGGCGAAGCCCTACTGCTGTAGTGCATAAAGATCGTCAGCACGCCGTCGTGCTGACGGAACTCTTCCCCGACACTTTGTTGGATCGGATTCTGGGGATCGTCATCGAGCTGAACGTGTGCTCGAACTCGGAGGTGCCGTAGTTTCGGTACTTGATCGGTTGGATCGTGAAGACGTACGACTACTTCCTCTATGTTGCGTCAACGCTTCCGTAGTCGTTCTGCGTGGGTACGTAGACAACACTCTTCATCTCGTTGCTATGCATCACATGATCTTGCGTGAGCATAGGAAATTTTTTGAAATTACTACGAAACCCAACAAGATCCACATGCAGCGACATGGGAAGACGGGCAGTGGAGCAAGGCCGGAGGGGATACCTGGAGGTTATCGGGATGTAACTAGGTGAGTGGCGGCGGCCGGAATCTGCGAGCAGGTGGCGTAGGCCCTGCCGTGCCGGAGCTTCGTCAGAGAGAACGGCGTGTACCGCAGATCGGGACATGCTGCCTCGGCGCCGTCGAACAGAGAAACGATGCACTTCCTCCCTTTCCCCCGGCGGACGGGATGCGGCCGGATCAGTGACCAACGGTGAGAGAGAGAGGCCACCGCACTCCCTTTCCCCCGGCGGACGGGATGCGGCCGGATCAGTGACCAACAGTGAGAGAGAGGGGGGCCACCGCACTCCCTTTCCCCCGGCGGACGGGATGCGGCCGGATCAGTGACCAACAGTGAGAGAGAGAGAGAGGCCACCGCAGCCTTGTGTCAGATACTCTGAAGAGCGACAAACCAGGCAGGCAGGCAGGCTCCATTGTATATAGTGAGCGGACTACCTTTTTCTCCATAAAAATCATTTTATATTCTGTGTACGTGCCATTGAGCGTTATAACTTTATTTAAAAATAACACGACAACGCGTCAAGTCGGACTTTGTTTCGTGCACGCGTGGTACACGACCTCCCTAGGTAAACAACCGCTACAGGCGTTCAAATTAGCACGTGGGCTGCCATTTCGTAAAGAAATGAGCTCCACCGTGTACCCGCGCGAGTGTGGCTGGGCACGAAGCGTGAGTACGTGCACGGTGCACCTATTCTCTTCTTGTATACGTACACCACCTAC
>NC_041392.1:663174321-663239191 GCF_002162155.2 Triticum dicoccoides | reverse complement strand
CCTACGTGGGGTTGTGTGAGAGAGATACAAACCTAGAGACATATAGTGTGTGGGTTCTTGAGAGTTTTTTTGGGGGGGGGGGGGTCAATCACAAAATGTAACATATGCAATGTGTGTGAAATAGAGTCCTGGATATAACATATATATATAGAGGGTGCGATCCACGAGCAGAGAGTGGAGGTATCATCAGCTTGAGGTGTCCATAGAATCTAAGAGAGGGATGATGTGTGTGTGTGTGCGCGCGCGATCGATAAAGAGTGCCATCGAATTTGTGTGTGCCCACGTCAAAGATATAGAGTGGCTGGCCTACTGGAACGTGAGATGGGACATGTGCAGTTTGTCTTTGTGGCATGGATACCTACCTGCAGCGCTCGACTATCGGTGTGTGGTGGGGGAAGAGGGAGGCCCAATTAACTATAGAGGTACAATGGCTGGTGTATGTGTGGAGGAGGAGAGAGACCTACCTCATGTTTTAAGGAGATCGATCTGCCTCATGTATTAAGGGAGATCGATCGGCATCCATGCATATGTGCAGGAGAGGAATAAGGTTGGGAGAGAGACAGAGCTAGAGTGTTGGAGGGGGTGGTAGTGGAGTTACATCTAACAAATGGTGGGATAGGCTTGCTAGACAAACGGAGGGCATGCCCGCAATATCAATAAGAGAGGAGATAGTTGCTTGTTGTCTGTGCACGTGCGTGTGAGAGACGGGTCAGGAGGCATGCACGAATGATGAGGGGGGACTATGTGGCTGTGGTAAGCAGACGTAACTACATAGGAAGATTAATCGCCCTTTGTTAGAGAAAGGAGAGACATAACTTGTGAGGTACGTCGATCGATGGGGGTAGTTAAACTCGATCTGGTTGTATGTTGGGAGATCGATCGGTATACATGCATGTGTGTGTTAGAAGCAAATGAGGCACGAGGAAAAGGATAGAGAGAGAGGGATGCATGTAGGAGGTGGTACGAGAGGAAGACTATATCGAGCGGGGAGGAGTGTGCGAGTACGAGAACGATGAAAAGAGTGGTGGGAGTGAGGCATGGACGGTGACAAGAGAAGAGGGGAAGCTTGTGTTTGTGCTAGGCACACCTGGCTAGAGAGGCATATCGATCGATGTGTGCCGTAAAGAAGGAGCTGGGGGGCCTACACACACCGTGGGTGAATGACCTAAAGTGAAAAGACGAATTTGCGCGATGGAGCTAGAGAATGCTGAGGGAGGGTGAGAGGGATGCGGGCGTGTGCATACACAAGAGAAAGTTAGCGCTAGCTACAAAGATAAGAGGGTTGTGTGGGTGTAAAAGATGAATAGAGATCATATATACTTCATTATAAAAAGCGAATTCGGATATTTGAAGAATTTATCATAGTGTTTCAAACCGACGCATTTGTGAATATATATAACGGTGATACACATGGTGTGGTTATGAACATGTTATACTACATTTAATATATTTTATCTCTACTCTTATAAAAATGGATTTGTTGATGATGGTGTGCCTGCCATCGTGCATTATAGGCCGTCCGATTTATATCTGGCGGATTGCAAGGAAACTATGATGGTTGAAGTTGGCAACAATCATGATTGTAGATTCTTATTGAAATAGAGAAACGAATTCAAATTTAGTTCTAATTGCAGCGGTAGTATAGACATTTGGAATGCACTAAAATGTTGGTATGAGTAGGTTACATGCATTATACAGCAAGCGAAAAAATTTAATCGGACATAACATGGATTCATACTCCCTCCTTCCATCTATATAGGGCGTAATGAGATTTTTAAGACCACCTTTGACTATTGACAAGATTAATAGTACATGACATGCACAATGTGAAAATTATATCATTGAAAGAACCTTTCACAGACGAATTTAACGGTGTGCTTTGTGTAAGTTGCATGTCATATATCATGGCTCTAATATCTGGTCAAAGTTAGCATCAAAAAATGCATTAGGCCCTATATAGATGGAAGGTGGGAGTAGCTTTGAATAGCATTTGTATAGTAAAACGGGGCAAGACTCTCTCTTTGTGTGGTCTGAATAGTTTTATTTTTTCGTTTTCTTTTTGGTTGAGGGAAGTGCAAATTGATTTGGTACGTACAAGTACAATATTACTACACGTTAGGATTGTCCCTAAAATTCAACCCGCGTCTTGTTATATCCCGAAAATTCAGAAATCGTGCTCCCAAAACTAGCACCTTCACAACCCGGGCCTTGCTATCCCGAACTTACAACGCGCGCAAAAACTCCCTCCAGCTACCAAATCCCGACACGCGAAATCCCCCTTCTAACCCTGAGCCGAAAGGGCCGCTAGTTCAAATCGGTGGGGGGTACTTTTGTAACACACCCTGCATTTTGGACAAGCGCGTCCCTAAGTCATGCTTCACCCCCTCCCATCACCCCCTTTTCGCCATTCAAAATCCCAGGCCGCCATAACCTCTTCGCTCTAGCCGCGAAACCCCACCCTCCTCCATCCGCGACGTCACCGTTGCCCAGCCGGAGCCTCTTCCCCGACGACGTCGTCCACCGCAACAGCTCGACGTCCCTCGTCCACCTCCCCGGATGAGGATCTGTCGTCCATCTCGCCGCCCCGCCGGTTCAGCTGCCCTGTCCTCCACCTCCAAGGAGCTGCTCCGACGATCGCCTCATCTATCGCGGCTGCTCCATCCCCACAGCGCCGCCTTAACCTGCTCCACCGGAACCGCAGCATCCTCACCGACTCCTCGAAGGAAGTCGAGGCCTACTCAGCGCCACCAAAGAGGTTGTACACTCATCACATCGCACCTTCTCCTTAAATCGACCTCCCGGCGCCGACGGTGCTCCATCCCACACCCCCATGGAGCGGCTACTTTGAAGCCGGCACTGCCGGATTTCGGGTTCCGGCAGACCCTTGAGGTTCAAACACTGGGGTGCGCATGGAGATCTCTCCCCTACCGTTCTACGTCTGATCCTCTCGTGCGGACTAAGATGGAAATGATGAACAACACAAGAGACACGAGGTTTATACTGGTTCGGGCCACCGTTGTGGTTTAATACCCTACTCCAGTGTGTGGTGTGGTGGATTGCCTCAGGGGCTGATGATGAATAGTACAAGGGAAGAACAGCCTCGCGGGAGGTGTTCTTGAGCTGGTGCGATGAACTGCTAGGGTGAGTTCCGTCACCTCTCTTTCTCTCTGCTAGGGTTCTACCAGATTTCTCGATGTCTGTCGCTGCTGTTGCCCCTTCTCTCTTTGTGGAGGCTAGCTCTTATTTATAGAGGCCCTGGGCCTCTCCCCGAATAATTGAGCGGGAAGGGCGCCAACAATTGGCCATTTTGAAGGGGAACATCTAATACAAGTTATCCTGACCAAAGGTGGTCTTCGGCTGCCAAAAGCACTGGTGATGACGCCGTCTTGGGCTCCACGGTGACCTCCGTCCGGCCGTCCGGCTGGTCTTGGTCTCGTTGCACCGGAATGGTAACATTTGCCTGATACCTTGGCCTGTGCTTGCCCCCTTTGCACCAAAGGGGAAACAAGGACCCAATGCAGGCCGGTGCCCGCCTGGCGCCCGCCTGGCCTTGATCGTCATGGCTTGCATCATGGGATCCTCGCGAGGTACCCTTGCATCGATCTCTCCGCCTCCTTGCGAGCCTGCCTGACGAGGCTGCTCTTGAGGAAGCTTCCTGTCGTCCACCCCGCGAGGCTTGGCCCCTCGCGAGGGTCTTGAGCTTGCGTTGATGAAGATGGGCTGCGCTGGGACTTGAGCCACGCCGCAGGCCGCAGGCAGGCAAGTCTGGGGACCCCCATTCCCAGAACACCGACAGTAGCCCCCGGGCCCAAGGCGCGCACGGGCTTGGTTTAGCAGAGAAGCGAAGGGGCACGCGCGAAGCGCCACGGGCCCTAACAGCCTGCGGCCTTGGGTGCCGCATGGCGGTTGACTAGACATGGGCGTATGTGCTTCCCATGACGCCTCGGCAACCGCACGACTTGACAAGTTCCTGCATGCAGAGATACGGGTCATGATTACCTGAGGTCATGGTGTTCGGCGGTTGGCCTTCTCCGGCTATAAGTACGGGGCTGCGTGAGCTCCGCCCGTTCACCCCTTCCCGTTACTCCTCCTCTTCTTCTTCCTCATCCTTGCTTCCTCTTGCACCAATGGCACCGGTCCGCTGGTTTTCAACTGAGGAGAAGGGAAAGGCCCCAGAGAGGGTCCTGACCCCCTCCCGCCGAAGAAGCGGCCAATCCTCTTTCACCGGGACGAAGGCGTTTGGCAGGAGGTTTCGAGGCCATGGTACGAGCGGCCGCCGCCTGGGTTTCCGCTGCCCTTGTACGCCCGCGTCGTAGGCCCCAGGGTAGAGGGCGCCGAGCAACACCAATAGCGTCGCCGCCGACGCCGGTGAGTCACAGTGGTGCGTGTCGTCCCCCTTGGAGTCCACACGGAGCTCTCCTCTCGCGAGCTTGTGCTCCATGCCGCCATGCCTCCAACTTCGTGGATCCGCGTTCCTCCCTCCTTCGCCTTCGAGATGCTGCTGAGCAGGGCCCTGGAGCTCTGGCTGCAGCACGCCGACTGTGGCACCCCTGCAACCGGAGCGGAGGTCGCGGTCATCGCTCCGGGCAAGGTCTTCATGACCCGAGGCTGGGGTGAGATTGCCCGGGTCTGTTGCACGGACGGCGCCTTGGTGATCCATCTTGAATACAACGGCGCCTCTTTGATGTTCTTCAAGGTCTTTGATGTAGAAGGCTGCCGGCTGGAATGCTGCCCTAAGGGAAGCGGCAGTGGTGACGAACTGGCGAGGACCAGCCCCACCCGTTGGTCCTCCTGCAGCTCCTCAGGCAGCAGCGGAGGGACTGAGGGCTTCCGCGGCTCCCCCGAACTCCTCGCGACCCCTGAGACGAGCGATGACAGCTACGAGCCTCCGAGCTCGCGCCGCGCTCGAAGTGGGGCAGCTGCATTGGGCCTCCGACGCCACTGATCTGGATGGGATTGGCGCCATCACTGGGCAGCCCACTGTTGATGAGGGCGTCGCTTGGGGAAGTGCTAGCAAGTAGCGTTCCTTAGGGTTAGCACCTTTTGTTCCCTTGTGCGTCTGATGTAGTTCCTCTAAGAGGCGCCCGACCCAAGAGGCGGTGGCCGAGGTACTGCTGGGGAAGTTCCGCTCCCCCATCGTCCTGCCCGGGCGCGGTGCCGCTGGCCTCGCGACCTCGAGAGGCGAAGCCGTCCAGTGTGACTCCACCACCGGTGACGGTGTTACTAGGGAGTGATCCCTTCGCGACTTCCATCCTGTTTTATTCCTGCACGTGCACCATGCCTCACGGAGGCGTTTAAACTTGTGTTTGGCGTTGTGGAACAATCTTATGGCTTGTAATATTTGCTTTGAATTTCCTGGAATTTGCATTTTCCTCTCCTACTTTCTTACGCTCTGCGTCGGCAGGGCCCTGCCCCGCGCGTACCTTACCCAGTGTTAGCCCCGACCGGAAACCATGGACGGGACTAAGGAGTGAGGGGCTACGTGGCAAGTTAGGCTCCTGAGTCGCGAAGCTCAGGAGTCCCCCTTGACATGCGAGCAACAAGTAGGGAAGGGGGAGCGAGAAGTGGATTGACCGTTCTACGTCGGCAGGGCCCGGCCCCGCGCGTACCTCACCTAGTGTTAGCCCCGACTGGAAACCATGGACGGGACTAAGGAGTGAGGGGCTACGTGGCAAGTTAGGCTCCTGAGTCGCGATGCTCAGGAGTCCCCCTTGACGCTCAAACGGGTTTCGTACATTGGCTCCACTCGGGGAGTGGCGCGTGAGGACCGGGTCCAAGGGACCTAGCTGGGTGGCGTGCGCTCGGGCGAGGCCCGGGCATAGCCCCCGTGTCTAGCCCCCTCGTGCGGCACTCCCAAGGGGAGGCGTTGTGACGGTGCTGGACACTGAGCTCTTGGCTCCCTGAGGTTGGTACGGCTGTGGGCCACCATTAGTTGTTTATCACCAGCGCAGAGCATAGCGCTTCCGTATGTGTACGGGCATAGCCGCTCCTTGGCAGTGTCGTCAGCCAGCACGGAACATTGTGCTTCCACTGGTGCGTGGGAGGGGCCTCCCCTCCGGGAGGAGCCCCCGGGGCGTGTACAGCCCTGCCCTGACATGTGGCCGGCACGGTAGGGCTAGGAGAGGTGTATCTGGGCACCCGTGAGCCAGCGCGGGACTCACGAGGCCCTACCTCGAGGTGGGTTGCGCCTGGCTCTGGGCCTTTATCAATTGGTGTGTTCCTGTAGGGTTGTTAGAATGCAAATGCTCTACGTCCTCAGGTCCCGGCCCTCGAGCGAGCTTAGCCGCTGCTGGTATGACAGGTCGCGATGCCGTGGGTCAAGGCCAGGGGGTGAGGGCTGGAGAGCCAGTGAGACCCCATGAGTCGTGATGCTCAGGCACCCCCTTTTAACATGGAAGTGCTTTGCATGATGACAAGCAGTAGGTGATAATTATGGGAATCAGATTAAGCGTGAAAGAACAACTTCATCCTAAGGTGAATGCTGGAAAAGCAACCACCGCTGGGTCGGGCCCGAGCAGCGTGGGGATGATGCAGCCCGAGGGGCGCCCCCAACAAGGTAAATAAAGAGCATAACCAAAATGGATACATGCCGCGGGGATGGACCCAAGCGGCCTGGGAATGGTGCAGCCCTGTGGGCGCTCCCAGCTGAAAGTAGAACTCTGAAAGATGTCACCTGGTGCTATTGAAGATGAAGTGATGCTGAGGAAGTGAGCGATGCGCGGTGAAGACGTCGGCCCTCATGAGCCCCCAGGCCCAGGGGCCTCGGGAGGCTCCGGTAGCACGTGCAGGTCTTCGGGCACCATCGCCACCTCGGCTAGGACCGCGCGATGCCTGACCTCCTAAGCCTCCAGAATGCTCCTCAACAGGCGCTGATGTGCGGCGACCGCGCTCGGCAGGCCGAAGGGCATGCGAACGTAGTTGTGAGGTGGTCCCTCACAGCGCCCTATGGCCGAAGGCCATAGGCGCTCCTGGGACGCAGCTCTGTTGAGCCCTGGTACATCGATGCAGACGCGCAGTCCTCCATCCTCGCCTGGATGTGGGGCCACAGCAGGTAAGCGGTGGCTGTCGCGCATGACTCTGGACTCTTGTAGCTCATGGGCGTTCCTTGTGATGAACCCCTGAGGGTTTGGTCTCCTTTGACTTCTACCTTCCTGAGGGAAGCGTGCTTGAAAGCACCCCTCCAAGTGGTGCCCGAGCGCCTCCCCCGCGACCTTGGCAAGGTCGGTGGCTCTCCAAGAGAGAGCCCCCGAGCCCTGCCTGAGGAGGGCGCCGGGCGCGCCTTCCTGTGCATGAGAGGGCGGTGCTCCCTGATCGGGCGCGAATCCAGACGCAATACCTCCGGAGGTGCCTGCCTCCTTGTGGCTCGGGCTAAGTGAGGTCTTCTTCTTCTTGAGGGTCGCCTCGGGAGGCCTCCCGCTCCTGTGATCTGGGTCTTCGATTGCTGCGGCTTAGAATGCACGCTCAAGCGAGAACACTGCGTCCCTTTCTTCACAGGGTACGGTGATGACTCCACCGCTTCCTGGCATCTTGAGGACATTGTAACCATGGTGAGTCACTGCCATAAACTTGGCTAGGGCTGGGTACCCGAGGATGGTGTTGTACCGCAGGCAGATGTGAGCGACGTCGAAGTCGATGAGCTCGGTGCGGTAGTTGTTGCGTTGCCCGAAGGTGACCGGAAGGCAAACCTGGCCGATTGGAATAGTGGAACCATCGGTGACTCCTGAGAAAGGCTTGGTCAGCTGAAGCTGGTCGTACGGCACTTGGAGATTGTCGAACGTCTCGATGGACAGGACGTTGAGTCCTGCCCCGCCATTGATGAGGGTCCTGGTGACCTACACGTTGCTGATGACTGGGGAGCAAAGCATCGGGAGGACTCCGGCCGTTGCCGCACACTTGAGCTGGTCTACGGAACTGAATGTGATCGCGCACGAAGACCACCTGAGAGGGCACGTGGCCTCAAGCTTGGGAAGGGCTGCATTCACCTCGCGAGCAAACTGCTTGAAGATGCGCTGTGAGGCTAGGGCCTGGGCGCCACCCAAGATGCAAGCAATTGCACGCGGCTCTTGGAAGCCCCCAGCCCCATCGTCTTGGTGTTGGTCTTCGTTCCTCCTTGGTGGTGGAGGCAGAGGAGGGAGGCCTGCGTTGCCGTGCGAGTGGCCCTCATGAGGCTGGTCCCTCCAGCCTCCCTCGTGAGGCTGGTCCTGCCAGCGGTCCTCGCGAGGGCGGTCACACCATCCCTGGCGAAGGCCACGGTCTTCCCATCGTCTACCGCCTCTTCCTCCTCCTCGGCCATAGCCCCTGTCATTACGCTCTGGGCGTCGGCCGATTCGCCCATCTCGCACGGCTCTGAGCTCTTGACATTCGTTGGTGTTGTTGGTGTGGAGGTCGTGGTACACGCAGTACCGTCCTCCCTTGGATGACTCGGGCTGGTCGCTGCCTCGCTTGGTGTCTGGTTCCGCTGCTAGCACGGCAGCCCCCTTGTGCTTCACGTCTTTGGCCTTGAGCTTCTTTTCTTCCGAGTCAGCTGCCGGGAGCTCGAGGAGGGAGAGACGCCCTTCCTCAGCCCTGGCGCACTTGGTCGCCAAGTTGAACAATTCCAGGGATGTGCACAGGTCTTCATGGATTGCTAGCTCTTCCTTCATCTTGATGTCGCGCACGCCGTCGGAGAAGGCTGAGATGATAGCTTCTTCAGTCACCTTGGGGATCTTGAGGTGAGCGTAGTTGAAGCGCTGGATGTACTTCTGCAGGGTTTCTCCTGGTTGTTGCTTGACGCGGCGCAGGACGCTCACGGCCGGGGTCGGTCGCGAGTGCCATGGAAGTTGGCGATGAAGCGGATGCGCATATCGCTCCAGGAGGAGATCGTGCCGGGAGCCAGGTTCAGGAGCCAGGTGCGGGCGCCGTCCTTGAGCGCCATGGGGAACCAATTTGCCATGACCTTTTCGTCTCCGTTGGCGGCTGCGATGCCCAGCTCTACAGCTGCAGGAACTCTGTGGGGTCCGCTGTGCCCCCGCATCGGGGAGGGGGGTTAGGCTTGAACTTACCTGGGCATGTGACACCGCGCAGCTCGGGGGTGAAGGCGAGGCAGCCCGCCGTGGCCATCGGCGCCCTTTGCTGTTGCTTGACTTGTTCTTGTGGGTCACCACGCGCCGCCACTAGGAGCAGAGCGGAGTCTGATCATGGAGGCGCTGGGGCGCAATCTTGGCGTGCCAGCGCTGGGAGCGCGCGAGCACCTTCCCGAGGACGTGGGATCTCTTGGCAGCTCCCTTCTTGCTGCGCATGCGCCGGACGTGGAGGGTCCCACCCTGGGGCTGCGCGCCTTGGAGCCAAGGCACCTTCTTGGGAGGAGGCGGCGGAGGCGCCTCCTGATCCTCGCCCCCTGCACGGGACGGAGGGCGAGGCAGCGAGAGGGACCGCAAGGGGGAGCCCCCTGCGGCACTGACGAGCTCGGTGATGCGGGCGAGCCAGTCCTCATAGAGGTCGTCGACGGGGCGATAGTGCAGGAGCTCCCGCGCCAAGAGCAGTGAGGCGTGCGCATCCATGGGTACGCGACGGGCGTGGGATGACGAGCCAGCCGGAGTCAGCGATGGGGTGGCGGTGCGGCCATCCCTCCGCACCGAAGGATGCTGGGAGGAGGCCTGCTGCTCGTTCCCCACCGGGCCGGTGGCGGCGTTGGCAGCGGGCGACGGGGAACAACGAGGGGGGCCGCCGACGGGCGCCGTCTAGGCGATGCGAGTGGCACGAGCAGCCCGGCGCTCGGCGCGAGCCCGACGAGCGTCAGCCATGGACACGACGAAAGATCACACGCGAACAGCGGAAGAAAGATTCTGGCGCACCCCTACCTGGCGCGCCAAATGTCGGATTTTGGGTTCCGGCAGACCCTTGAGGTTCGAACACTGGGGTGCGCGCGGAGATCTCTCCCCTACCGTTCTACGTCCGATCCTCTCGTGCGGACTAAGATGGAAATGATGAACAACACAAGAGAGACAAGGTTTATACTGGTTCGGGCCACCGTTGTGGTGTAATACCCTACTCCAGTGTGTGGTGTGGTGGATTGCCTCAGGGGCTGATGATGAATAGTACAAGGGAAGAACAGCCTCGCGACAGGTGTTCTTGAGCTGGTGCGATGAACTGCTAGGGTGAGTTCTGTCGCCTCTCTTTCTCTCAACTAGGGTTCTACCAGATTTCTCGATGTCTATCGCCGCTGCTGCCCCTTCTCTATTTGTGGAGGCTAGCTCTTATTTATAGAGGCCCTGGGCCTCTCCCCGAATAATTGAGTGGGAAGGGCGCCAACAATTGGCCATTTTGAAGGGGAACATCTAGTACAAGTTATCCTGACCAAAGGTGGTCCTCGGCTGCCAAAAGCACTGGTGATGACGCCGTCTTGGGCTCCACGGTGACCTCCGTCCGGCCGTCCGGCTGGTCTTGGTCTCGTTGCACCAGAATGGTAACCTTTGCCTGATACCTTCGCCTGTGCTTGCCCCCTTTGCACCAAAAGGGAAACAAGGACCCTGCGCAGGGCGGCGCCCGCCTGGCCTTGATCGTCATGGCTTGCGTCATGGGATCCTCGCGAGGTACCCTTGCATCGATCTCTCCGCCTCCTCTCGAGCCTGCCTGACAAGGTTGCTCTTGAGGAAGTTTCTTGTCGTCCGCCCCGTGAGGCTTGGCCCCTCGCGAGGGTCTTAAGCTTGCGTTGATGAAGATGGGCCGCGTTGGGCCCCCACTTGAGCCACGCCGCAGGCCGCAGGCAGGCAAGTCTGGGGACCCTGTTCCCAGAACGCTGATAGGCGCCGCGGGCGACATCTCCACGACAGCTCTCCCCCAGTGCGAGGCCCCTTCGGCGGCGGCGGCCATACCAGCCGGATCTGCTGCTGCTCTGGCTCTCGCTCGATCACTCGCTCGCCCAGCTACTGCTGCTGCTCTCCCCCTTGCTCGTGCTGTTGCTCTGCTCCGATTAAGCCACACTTCAGCCGACTGAATCAAATTTTTGGGTCAGTCGATTTTCAGGGGTTGGGGGCTCGCCGAAGTTAAGGAAGAACCACCCGCAGCGGGGACGGGGGCTCGCCGGAGAGGTACCCCACTATCTATCTTAGGGTTCAGGGTGGGGGCGGGGGCCTAGAGGGCTGGCCGGGGCGGCGGTGGCGAGTTGTTTCGGGGCGGCGAGGAGGCGCTGGGGCCAGCAGTTCGGCCGGTGGTGGCTGGCGGCTCAGGGGGGTGCAGGTTGAAGATGAACCGCAGGCCCTCCCTAAACTACATGTCAAGTGCCTCTCTGCTACCATTGCGTTCAGTTTTGACAGTAGCATTCAGATTCCACAGTAAATTTCAGTTTCGACAGTTAAGTTCAGAGTCAACAGTTTTTACCTCATCTGTTGTAGTCAGGTGGTTTTTGGTGATGTTAATTTTACATCCATTTTACATCATCTATTGGAGATGCTATTAGAATCCAACTTGAGATTGACGATGTCTGTCTTGTGCTGCTTCAGCCTTGACGTCTTACGGCTCACCGGAGCTGCTCCAACGACAAAACGATCCATCACAACAAAGCAGTGCGCTAGACGCCGTCTATAGATTCCTCAGATCTTCCTCCACACCTCCGACAGCCACCTCTGCCTCAACTGCTTCAGCGACCAACCCAATGATGCTGAGGTCGACACGGCTACGACAAAGAGGTTGTACACTTGTTGCATCACTTATTACTATATATCGTGGATTTGTCACGGCAGATGTCCTAGCGAAAGGACTTAGTCGTGGAGCCATCGCAACGAGTTTACTTGAAGGGGTTAAAGCGGACACAAAGACATGTGGGGTTTATACTAGTTCGGCCCCTTCAAGGAAGGTAAAAGCCTACGTCTATAGGGCTATTTTGTTTCAACGAAAAAACGTCGATCCACTGGTTGTTACCACCACTCTAAATTTCGGCATGCTCTCCTTACATAATCTCACCATATTTTTTTCATATGCATGTCAGATATTGTACACAGTCATGCTGAACATGTAGAGAAAAAGAGAAGGGTTTTGCGTGGCAATACAATGTCATGCAGACATCGCTCCATGGTGGGTTCAATGGCAAACCCTCCCCACCCCTCTCCAGATTGTAATCCAGAGGAAGATATCTGTTCTGAGGCAGATTCAGAATCCGCTGACCACTCCTATTTACCCCCCAAGGTGTTTGCTCTACCTTGGCATGATGATGTTAGTCATATCATGCATATGTTGCCTTGCAGTGCCTACTTTTGACATCATATATGTCATCTGCTTAGTTTAGACATGTTCTGTAATGCCACCTGTTTAGTTTCTATATCATATATGGGAATTATGTAGTCTCATGTCTTTTAGCCAGCCATAATATATGTGAAATGTGCAATGCCATCCATTTTAACCAGGCATCATATATTTGAATGATATCTTGCCCATCATTTTCTTCATTACATTTCCATTTGTCGACAATGTTTGTACATTAAACTACTCTTCCTGTGAATCAGCCATTTGGGTGGGAGATGGAAAAATCTGGAGTGAAAACAAGGCCTTCAGAGCAGACAGTGCTACCTGTCGAAGCAGATCTCTTGTTGGGTCCCGATAGCTTCTCAGAGATGGATTCAGAGACAAATGACCAGTCTTATTCCCCCACTGAGGTGTATTCTCTAACTTGGCACAGTTATACTGCTCATATCATGCATACGGTGTCTTGCATTGCATAGTTTAGACATCATATACACAATATTCAACACCATGTTCTTAGTTCAGACATCATATCGAATGCCCTCTGTTTAGCATATAAATCACATATGTGAATTAAATGATGCGATCCTGATTACTTAGATAACATGTAGATGAATTATGTCATGCGATCATGTTCAGTTATTCATCATATCTTTGAATTATGTTATGCTATGCTATCCAGTTTAGATAGACATCATATATGTGAAATTATGTCATGCTATCCGTTTTAGTTAAATAATATACATATCAACTATTTCATGCCCTCTTTTTCCACACTATCTATTGCATCTGTCTCTCATACAATGTCTGTACATTCAACTATGTTTCCTGTTTATCAACCATTTGAATTGGAGCGGGTGATGCCAGTATCTAGCGGACTAAAAACATGGTCTTCAAATAAAACAGTGCTACCTCTTGGTGGAGATAGCACCCCGGTTGTACATGCACAAGAACCAGCCCTACCACACATAACCCAAACTCTCGCAGATTTTACCCCTACTGCGATGGACAGAGAACTAGCTTCACCCAATCTAACCCCAACCCCAGTCGATAGTAACCCAGTTCCTGTTGACACAGCACCATCTCCACCACAAAGCTCCCAAACAAGAGCAGTTAGTAAGGCAGCTCCAGTGCCCAAAGGGCTAGTACTATCACGGCGAACCCCAACTCCACCAGTTAGTACGCCTATTCCTGTGGAGGAAGCACAACCAGCTAGTTGTAGTTTAGCACCTATCGCATTTGATGTTGCTAAATCGTATGTGCGTATCTTCCCATCTTGGAAATATTATACTGAAGATGAAGGAAAATGCCAGTTGCAGGTGTTTGTCCAGGAGTTATGTGTAAGTAATGTTATTCATGGCAATTACTTTGCTTCGTCCCATACATCCTACCTCCATGATGGTTATAATACAGCAAATTTTCCCATTTTTCTCTATAGAGAAGGACCGATTTGGAAACTCATGATGAGGTAACCTGTGCTAATACCTCCGCTATCTTTAAGAATGCTTGGTGGCAGTATCGGAATTACCTGAAGAAAACGTACTTCACCGGCAATGAAACTCATCAAATTCCCTTACGTTCTTCTGAGACACATTTACTGGACGATGACTGGGAACGCCTTGTTCTGTACTGGTCCCGAACCAAGAATGTGGTAATGTCTATGAGCTCATTTTCTATTTTTAAGTATTATATTCTTGCGTCTTACTATACTATGTTCATGTAGAACAAGTGCCTAAACCTGAAGAACAATTGTTCTAATTTAAGATTCCATTGCTATCATAGTTCAAAAAAGCGCTAGGCGTTAATTGTGCGTTTTGCCACCGCCTTGCGCTTTACTGACCAAAGCGCATGCTTATGCGCAGTTATGCACATATTATGCGTAAGTATGCGCAATGCGTTTTGCCAACGCCTAGAGCCTAGGCGCGCTTAAGCGCTCGCTTAGGCACGCCTTTTTTAACTATGATTGCTTTGCTCTAGTATCACTGTATTTACTCATACAAACTTATTTTTAAATTGTAGGATCCAATCAAAACTCCAATGGCACAGCGGGTATGTTCACGCATGTTTCTTTAACAGGTTTGCTCTTATCAATAGCTCTGTTGATTTCAATTTCAATTGTGTATACAGTTAACTTTCGTATCATGCACATTACTAGCATCACAACAGAGCCTTGTGTCATGTAGTTTCCCACGATTTGTATTCTTTCACTGCTGCTTTGTCTTGAACTGATATGATTTGAACCGTGTATCTATTTTGATTTGGCAAGACAATGCAGTGACCATAGGACATAAATATATGTTTGTTTGATGCTTTTATTATGTACTAGTACTTGGCAATAGAAGACTTGGTAGTTTAATCCTGTCCACCTTACTAATGAACTGGTTCACCGAAATGAGTTTCATATACTAGTACATGCTAAACTTGTTATGTGTCTGCTTGTTTCTTCTTTTAGAATGCTGACAGAATATTGGGGAAGAGTGCCTTATTAAGCAATGGTAAAGGAAGTAATGCAGATAAGGTTCAGGATAGTGACACATCCTTGTTGGTCTCCAACAAAGCTGATAAAACAGCTAAGGAAGACTATCTTGAAGACAGCGAGACAACCCCAAAGTCCTGTCTTGGTTTAGTGTTCGAGTTACTGGCCACTACCGCTTGCAGAAGCTATTCAAACTCACTGTCTGAATCAGCTCGATTTCTTGAGTCTCAACTACAAGCTGAAAGACATCGATCAGCTGTGCTGCGACAAGAAGCGGCAAGACTGTGGAAGTCCCTGGAGCATTCAAATGCATACTTTCTGGTGCAATAGCAAGCGTTGGAGGATTTTAGCGCCAAACAGGACAAAGCTAATCAGCTTGCTAAGCTTATTGCCAGCATGGTGGATACCCATGATAACGTTTCTTGAGCTCTTCTGAAGTTGTTTCAGTTATGCTCTTGTTTTGCTGCCGCGTTTATTTTCACTGGTGGCCAATTTTGACGGCGAGTGTATGTAATGTGCTGCTTTGTTCCCTATATTTGCACTGGTGGCGAACTTTGATGCCCAGTGGATGTAATATGTGTAATAGCGGTAATAGTGTAGCGTTAATTGCTTGCTTATTTGTTTCTTTGTTGTCTTGTTTAGTTGTTTGCTTGTAGTCACTGCAGTTCTTTTTCTATTTTTTTCTAGTGGCCACAATAGCCTATTTTTGGTAACTAGGCCAAAATAATCATGGCAACACACAGACTGTTGTAACCATGGGCCTCCTGCAGGCCATATGATCCATGGGCCTTCGTCCGGCCGTAGGATCCATCGGCCTTCTATACGGGCCTTAGGGTCCATGTGCCTTCTACGGGCCGTAGGGTCCATGGGCCTTCTACGGGTCGTATGATCCATGGGCCTTCTATGGGCCGTACTATCCATGGGCCTCATACGGGCCGTAGGATCCATGGGCCTTCTACAGGGCGTATCATCATTTCGCTAATCATGGGTCGTACTATTCGTGGACCATAACGGGTCGTACTATTCGTGGACCATAACGGGCCGTTAATAGGCCGTATTTGATAACTCTATGAAAACAGCCCAACGGGATTTTTTACATGAAAACGGCCCAACGTATTAACTGTCCGCAAACGGGCCGGCTGTAACAATGGGCTGAATTTGGCCCACAAGCAGAAAATGACAGTAACAGGCCGTATGTAACCGAATGCTGCAAATGAGCCCAAGAATCAATGGGCCCTGAGAAGGCTGAAAGATACCTTGGGCAGGAAACGGCCCAATGGAATAACGGGTCGTTAATGGGTATAAAGTGATACACTATTCATTACGGGCCAGTTTCACCACGGGCCGTTAATGGGCCAAGAATTACAAAGGTCCTCATATGGGCCGAAAGAAGTCATGGGCCACACATCGGCCGGAAGTTAAAATGGGCTGAATCATATTGGATGGCCCAAATGACGCTACTGGGCCTAATTCAGATAGGGCGTAACGGGCCCTGGGTTAGCGGGTTGTAAATGGGCTATATGCGAACAGGCCGTTAACAGGCTTTCCGTGGGCCGGCCCGCCACCTTTTAACCAAGTCAAACAGGCTGGCCTTTTCACAGGAATGGGCCTCTGTTGGTCTGTGCCACGTGTCGCCGTATCATAGGCGCCTTCGGTCCAATGAGAGGATGACATCTGTCCCAACGGTGAGCCGACACGTGTTTCCTCCAGCCAATGATGATTTTACACGTGAAAAACCCCCATTGGTCGGGGCTATTAACGGGTTATCGGATCCAAAACCCGACCCGATAGCTTAACGGCGTTCTGTTACGGTGGATGCCACGTGTCGGTCACCCTTGACGAAAGCACTTCTGTGACGCGCGATTTATCGTCATGGAAGTGGACACTTCTTTGATGATAATTCTGGTAATGTCATGGAACACTTCTACGACATCACAGGTATGACTATCTTGATTCTGTCATAAAATCGTCATGAATGTACATGCATGACAAAAAACGCGACCTACTGTGACAAACATGTATCATCACGGAAGTGTATTTTTTAGATGTTCCTATGACTATGAGATTATGCAACTCCCGAATACCGGAGGAACACTTAGTGTGATATCAAACATCACAAGTAACTGGGTGACTATAAAGATGCTCTACAGGTGTCTACGATGGTGTTTTTTGAGTTGGATAGATCGAGATTAGGATTTGTCACTCCGATTGTTGGAGAGGTATCTCTAGGCCCTCTCGACAATGCACATCACTATAAGCCTTGCAAGCAATGTAACTAACGAGTTAGTTACGGGATGATGCATTACGGAACGAGTAAAGAGACTTTCCTGTAACGAGATTGAACTAGGTATTGAGATACCGATGATTGAATCTCGGGCAAATAACATACCGATGACAAAGGGAACAACGTATGTTGTTATGTGGTTTGACCGATAAAGATCTTCGTATAATATGTAGGAACCAATATGAGCATCCAGGTTCCGCTATTGGTTATTGACTGGAAGTGAGTCTCGGTCATGTCTACATAGTTCTCGAACCCGTAGGGTCCGCACGCTTAAACGTTCGATGACGATCGGTATTATGAGTTTATGTCTTTTGATGTACCGAAGGTAGTTCGGAGTCCCGAGTGTGATCACGGACATGAAGAGGAGTCTCAAAATAGTCGATACATAAAGATCGATATATTGGAAGGCTATGTTTGGACACCAGAAGGGTTCCGGATGAGTTCGGGCATTTACCGGAGTACCGAGGGGTAACCGGAACCCCCGGGGAGTCAATGGTCCTTATTGGGCCTTAGTGGGAAAGAGGAGGAGGAGGCTAGGTGGAGGGGGGCCCGCCCCCCTCCCAAGCCCAATCGGAATTGGGTGGGGGGTCGGCCCCCCTTTCCTTCCCTCTCTCTCCCTCTTCCTTCTTCTCCTACTCCAACAAGGGAAGGGGAAACCTACTCCAACTGGGAGTAGGACTCCCCCCCCCTTGGGCGCGCCCTATGAGGGCCGGCCCTCCACTCCTTTATGAATGGGGGAGGGGGCGCCCCATAGACACACAAGTTGACAGTTGTCTTATCCGTGTGCGGTTCCCCCTTCCACAGATTTGCACCTTGGTCATATCATTGTAGTGCTTAGGAGAAGCCCTGCATCGGTAACTTCATCATCACCATCACCACGCCGTCGTGCTGACGAAACTCTCCCTCGGCCTTAGCTGGATCAAGAGTACAAGGGACGTCACCGAGCTAAACATGTGTAGATCGCGGAGGTGCCATGCGTTCAGTACTTGGATCGGTTGGATCGCGAAGATGTTCGACTACATCAACCGCATTACTAAACACTTCCGCTTTTGGTCTACAAGGGTACGTAGACACACTCTCCCCTCTCGTTGCTATGCATCTCCTAGATAGATCTTGCGTGATCGTAGGAAAATATTTTGAAATACTACATTTCCCAATAGTGGCATCCGAGCCAGGTCTATGTGTAGATGTTATATGCACGAGTAGAACACAAAGAGTTGTGGGTGATAATAGTCATTCTGCTTACCAGTATGTCATACTGCTTACCAACATGTCATACTTTGATTCGGCGGTATTGTTGGATGAAGCGGCTTAGACCGACATTACACGTACGCTTACACGAGACTGGTTCTACCGACGTGCTTCCCACATAGGTGGCTAGTGAGTATCTGTTTCTCCAATTTTAGTTGAATCGAGTGTGACTACGCTCGGTCCTTGTTGAAGGTTAAAACAGCAAACTTGACGGAAAAGCATTGTGGTTTTGATGCGTAGATAAGAACGGTTCTCGATAAGCCTGTAGCAGCCACGTAAAACTTGCAAAAACAAAGTAGAGGACGTCTAACTTGTTTTTGCAGGGCATGTTGTGATGTGATATGGTCAAGACATGATTATATAAATTGTTGTATGAGATGATCATGTTTTGTGACATAGTTATCGGCAACTGGCAGGAGCCATATGGTTGTCGCTTAATTGTATGAAATGCAATCGCCATGTAATTGATTTACTTTATCACTAAGAGGTAACCATAGTCATGGAAGCAATAGTTGGTCAGATGACAATGATGCTTCGATGGAGATAAAGGTGTCAAGTCGGTGACGATGGTGATCATAACGGTGCTTTGGATATGGAGATCAAAAGGCACAAGATGATGATGGCCATATCATATCACTTATTTTATTGCATGTGATGTTTATCCTTTATGCATCTTATTTTGCTTAGTATGGTGTAGCATTATAAGATGATCTCTCACTAAATTTCAAGGTACAAATGTTCACCCTGAGTATTTACCGTTGCTACAGTTCGTCGTGCCGAGACATCACGTGATGATCGGGTGTGCTAAGCTCTATGTTCACATACATCGGGTGCAAGCCAATTTTGCACAAGAGGAATACTTCGGTTAAATTCGACAAGCCTAGCATATGCAGATATGGCCTCGGAACACTGAGACCGAAAGGTCGAGCGTGAATCATATAGTAGATATGATCAACATAGTGATGTTCACCATTGAAAACTACCCCATCTCACGTGATGATCGAACATGGTTTAGTTGATATGGATCGCGTGATCACTTAGATGACTAGAGGGATGTCTATCTAAGTGGGAGTTCTTAAGTAATATGATTAATTGAACTTTAATTTATCATGAACTTAGTACCTAATAGTATTTTTCATGTCTACATTGTTGTAGATAAATGGCCCGTGTTGTTGTTCCGTTGAACTTTAATGTGTTCCTAGAGAAAGCTAAGTTGAAAGATGATGGTAGCAATTACACGGACTGGGTCCGTAACTTGAGGATTATCCTCATTGCTACACAGAAGAATTACATCCTGGAAGGACCGCTGGGTGCCAAACACGCTGCAGGAGCAACGCTAGATGTTGTGAACACCTGGCAGAGCAAACCTGATGGCTACTCAATAGTTCAGTGTGCCATGCTTTACGGCTTAGAATCGGGACTTCAACGACGTTTTGAACGTCATGGAGCATATGAGATGTTCCAAGAGTTGAAGTTAATATTTCAAGCAAATGCCCGGATTGAGAGATATGAAGTCTCCAATAAGTTCTACAGCTGCAAAATGGAGGACAATAGTTTTGTCGGTGAGCATATACTCAGAATGTCTGGGTACCACAATCACTTGACTCAGCTGGGAGTTAATCTTCTAGTTGATAGTGTCATTGACAGAGTTGTTCAATCATGGCCACCAAGCTACAAGAGCTTCATGATGAACTATAATATGCAAGGGATGGATAAGACAATTCCCGAGCTCTTCGCAATTCTAAAAGCTGCGGAGGTAGAAATCAAGAAGGAGCATCAAGTGTTGATGGTCAACAAGACCACCAGTTTCAAGAAAAAGGGTAAACGGAAGAAGGGGAACTTCAAAAAGAATGGCAAGCAAGTTGCTGCTCAAGTAAAGAAGCCCAAGTCTGGACCTAAGCCTGAGACTGAGTGCTTCTACTGCAATGGGACTGGTCACTAGAAGCGGAACTGCCCCAAGTATTTGGCGGAGAAGAAGGATAGCAAAGTGAAAGGTATATTTGATATACATGTTATTGATGTGTACCTTACTAATGCTCGCAGTAGCGCCTGGGTATTTGATAATGGTTCTGTTGCTAATATTTGAAAGTCAAAATAGGGGCTATGGATTAAGCGAAGATTGGCTAAGGACGAGGTGATGATGCACGTGGGAAATGGTTCCAAAGTCAATGTGATCGCCGTCAGCATGCTACCTCTACATATACCATAGGGATTAGTTTTAGACCTGAATAATTGTTATTTGGTGCCAGCGTTAAGCATGAACATTATATCTGGATCTTGTTTGATGCGAGACGATTATTCATTTAAATCAGAGAATAATGGTTGTTCTATTTATATGAATAATATCTTTTATGGTCATGCACCCTTGATGAGTGGTCTATTTTTTGCTAAATCTTGATAGTAGTGATACACATGTTCATAGTATTGAAGCCAAAAGATATAAGTTTAATAATGATAGTGCAACTTATTTGTGGCACTGCCTGTTTAGGTCATATTGGTGTGAAGCGGATGAAGAAACTCCATGCTGATGGGCTTTTGGAATCACTTGGTTATGAATCACTTGATGCTTGCGAACCATGCCTCATGGGCAAGATGGCTAAAACTCTGTTCTTCGGAACAATGGAGCGAGCAACAGACTTGTTGGAAATAATACATACTGATGTATGCAGTCCGATGAGTGTTGATGCTCGTGGTAGGTATCGTTATTTTCTTACATTCACAGATGATTTGAGCAGATATGGGTATATCTACTTGATGAAACATAAGTCTGAAACATTTGAAAAGTTCAAAGAATTTCATAGTGAAGTGGAAAATCATCATAACAAGAAAATAAAGTTTCTATGATCTGATCATGGAGGAGAATATTTGAGTTACGAGTTTGGTCTTCATTTGAAACAATGCGGAATAGTTTTGCAACTCACGCCACCCGGAACACCACAACATAATGGTGTGTCCGAAAGTCGTAATCGTACTTTATTAGATATGGTGTGATCTACGATGTCTCTTACTGATTTACCGCTATCGTTTTGGGGTTATGCTTTAGAGACGGTTGCATTCATGTTAAATAGGGCACCATCAAAATCCGTTGAGACGACACCATATGAACTGTGGTTTGGCAAGAAACCCAAGTTGTCGTTTCTTAAAGTTTGGGGCTGAGATGCTTATGTGAAAAAGCTTCAACTTGATAAGCTCAAACCCAAATCGGAGAAATGCGTCCTCATAGGATAACCAAAAGAGACTGTTGGGTATACCTTCTATCACAGATCCGAAGGCAAGATATTCGTTGCTAAGAATGGATCCTGTCTAGAGAAGGAGTTTCTCTCAAAAGAAGTGAGTGGGAGGAAAGTAGAACTTGATGAGGTAACTATACCTACTCCCTTATTGGAAAGCAGTTCATCATAGAAACCAGTTCTAGTGATTCCTACACCAGTAAGTGAGGAAGCTAATGATGATGATCATGAAACTTCTGTTCAAGTTACTACCAAACCTCGTAGGTCAACCAGAGTAAGATCCGCACCAGAGTGGAACTCTAATCCTGTTCTGGAGGTCATGTTACTTGACCATGACGAACCTACGAACTATGAGGAAGCGATGATTAGCCCAGATTCTGCAAAATGGCTTGAGGCCATCAAACCTGAGATGTGATCCATGTATGAGAACAAAGTGTGGACTTTGGTTGACTTGCCCAATGATCGGCAAGCCATAGAGAATAAATGGATCTTCAAGAAGAAGACTGACGTGGAAAGTAATATTATTGTCTACAAAGCTCTACTTGTTGCGAAAGGTTTTCGACAAGTTCAAGGAGTTGACTACGATGAGACCTTCTCAATCGTAGCGATGCTTAAGTCCGTCTGAATCATGTTAGCAATTGCCGCATTTTATGATTACTAGCACATATGCCCGTGCGTTGCAACGGTAAAAATTGATGTTTTGTGCAAGCATAATGTCTCATAGCTTATATATGACAAAATATATATATTTAGAAACTACATCCTTGTAGAAATCTAGTGATATACTTTTCATGACATATAACACATATTTAATTCCTCAAATCGATGACCTAGAAGTACACGAATGACTCATACACTGAGACGGAGGTAGTACCTCAAATCTTTCATGTAGAATTTATTAAGACCACAATATTTCTTTTAGTTATTCCACCGGTTTTCACATGATCCTTTTTTCAATTAGCCACATCCGCTTAATTATTCTATTTCGGCCCACAATCCTTCCTTTATTAGCTCATTCGCTTAATTAGCTCGCCCTAAACATGATGACTGCCACTCATATATTTAGAGTGAATTGGGATTAGTAAATAAAAAGGCACATAGGTCCTGTGTTCAATTCCCACAATGTTGATTTATTTAGACCCAATTATTTTTAACGGTCTCTATGAAAGCCCATAAAGGCCCGTCAACATACAAGTACCTGGCCCAGATCGTTCAACTTATGTAAACCAAACGAAAAGGACTAAACCAAACCAAGAATACCTATTCCCTTTAATAGTAGGTATAGATGAAATTTGGTAAATGGATGTCAAAACTACATTCCTTAATGGATATCTTAAAGAAGAGTTGTATATGATGCAATCGGAAGGTTTTGTCGATCCAAAGGTGCTAACAAAGTGTGCAAGCTCCAGCGATCCATTTATGGACTAATGCAAGCCTCTCGAAGTTGGAATATACACTTTGATAGTGTGATCAAAGCATATGGTTTTATACACACTTTTGGAGAATCCTATATTTACAAGAAAGTGAGTGGGAGCTCTGTAGCATTTCTGATATTATATGCAGATGACATATTGTTGATCCGAAATGATACTGAATTTCTGAATAGCATAAAAGGATACTTGAATAAGAATTTTTCAATGAAAGACCTCGGTGAAGCTGCTTATATATTGGGAATCAAGATCTATAGAGATAGATCAAGACGCTTAATTGGACTTTCACAAAGCACATACCTTGATAAAGTTTTGAAGAAGTTCAAAATGGATCAAGCAAAGAAAGGGTTCTTGCCTGTGTTACAAGGTGTGAAGTTGAGTCAGACTCAATGCCCGACCACTGTAGAAGATAGAGAGAAAATGAAAGTCATTCCCTATGCTTCAGCCATAGGTTCTATCATGTATGCAATGTTGTGTACCAGACTTGATGTGTGCCCTGCTATTAGTCTAGCAGGGAGGTAACAATGTAATCCAGGAGTGGATCACTGGACAGCGGTCAAGTACATCCTGAAATACCTAAAAAGGACTACGGATATGTTTCTTGTTTATGGAGGTGAAAAAAAGCTCGTCGTAAACGGTTACGTCGATGCAAGCTTTGACACTGATCCGGGTGACTCTAAGTCACAAACCGAATACGTATTTTTATTGAATCGTGGAGCTGTCAGTTGGTGCAGTTCCAAGCAGAGCATCATGGCGGGATCTATGTGTGAAGCGGAGTACATAGATGCTACGGGAGCAGCTAATGAAGGAGTCTGGATGAAGGAGTTCATATCCAATCTAGGTGTCATACCTAGTGCATCGGGTCCAACAAAAATCTTTTGTGACAATACTGGTGCAATTGCCTTGGCAAAGGAATCCAAATTTCACGAGAGAACCAAGCACATCAACAGACGCTTCAATTCCATCCGCGACCAAGTCAAGGAGGGAGACATAGAGATTTGCAAGGTACATACGGATCTGAATGTTGCAGACCCATTGACTAAGCCTCTCTCATGAGCAAAACATGATCAGCACCAAGACTCCATGGGTGTTAGAATCATTACAATGTAATCTAGATTATTGACCCTAGTGCAAGTGGGATACTGAAGGAAATATGCCCTAGAGACAATAATGAAGTTGTTATTTATATTTCCTTATATCATGATAAATTTTTATTATTCATGCTAGAATTCTATTAACCGAAAACTTAGTACATGTGTGAATACATAGACAAACAGAGTGTTACAAGTATGCCTCTACTTGACTAGCTCGTTAATCAAAGATGGTTAAGTTTCCTAGCCATGGACACGAGTTGTCATTTGATGAACGGGATCACATCATTAGAGAATGATGTGATTGACTTGACCCATCCGTTAGCTTAGCACTATGATCGTTTAGTTTATTGCTACTGCTTTCTTCATAACCTATACATCACTACTGCTGGAAGCTGCTAACGCGACACTACGATCAGAGACCCTTCGAGAAACTGTGTGCGATGCAATAATCGCAAACGATGTTGTATGAAAACCGTCATAAATGTATAAAACGTTTGCGATGACAGATGCATCAAACACGGTTCAGGTTTTATTTGCGTGTGCGATGAAGGGCATACTATTCAGTTCAATGAACTGTTTGCGATGAGGAGGAACAAAAGAAACGGGCAGCCATATGAAGGCGTGTGTGATACACAGCATACGATTCACTCAGATGAACTGTTTGTGATTAGGCCACACAAAAGAAATGGTTAGCCAGATCAAAGGTGTGTGCGATATACGGCATGCGAATCACTCGGATGAACTATTTGCGTTGAGACATGAGAACAGAAATGGTTCAAATGAACAAGATGTGTGTGATACGAGGCAAACATGTCTGTAATCGGAGACATGTGCGCAGATCGATAACAACACAGATGATTACTGCTAACAAGCCGTGTGTGTTGTGAGAACATGATTGCTGGTATATAATTGTGAGTTATTGATGAAAACATCACCGACGGGTTCCATTGTTTAGTCCATGTGCAATGTGGTTTTCTTTGTCTGCACAACATCTACGCTCTGTCTACAGCATCAACATATATACTTAAAAAGACAGCATTGCATAACCAAATTAAGCATACAATTACACAAGTGACTACACACATAACATTTCCACACACCAAAGAAAGCAATTACATGCATACTAAAGTAGGAGAAACAAGGATGTAATCATCTACTTATTGTTGCGATGATGCTTGCCATTGTTGTGCTTCCGGTTGGATCCCTGGCTGTTTTGGGGAAGGAGGGACTTCCTCATGTCAACGATCCTCCTATACATGTCGTAGCTCGTGTACGCCTCCTTGGCTGCATACACGATGTGAGCTTTGTCGAGTTTCTCCATCCAGGCCGAGTGCCAGGCACGCTTGTCCTTGTTGCACGAATCCTTCATGTCTCTTTAGTAGGGGTCGATGATGGCCTCGACGAGGTGAGCCAGTGAGTCCTTCTCATGCTCCTTGTTGCCCCTGATCTTGTATTGGCCCTGGATGTCGACAAGATTCTGGCAGGCGATGCCCGAATTATCGAGTGCCTTTACATTGTTGGTGATGTCCACCGTAGTGAACATGTAGTGGGGGCTGTTGACAAACCTAGCGAAACGCTCACAAGGCCTTGTGGCCAGGAAGTAGTGATAGACAAGGACATGGTGGCGCACGCACATCTGGGTGACAGTGACCTTGGGACGAGACCCGTCATGAGCGCGGGTGTACTCGAGGTCGAACCTGACCACCTTGTACTTCTCCTGGGCAAGCAACAGCTCCATGATGTGGATGGAGTGCTCCGCCCAGACCGGGTCATTGGTGTACACCACCGAGAGGTCCATGAACCTTCTATGGGTGTCCACCACGACACGCATGGTGTACTACTGCTCGTCGTCGGCAGCCGCTCGGAGCGCCATTGGAGCCGCGCAGGATACCCTCTAAGAATTTATCATGGTGGGTGTGCTTCTTGCAATGGTGGGGCGCGATCGAAAGGTTGAAGAGACAAAGGGTAGGTTAAATGGATGCTATAATAAATGGGGGCCGGCCGGCCTGTAATTGTCACGTCTTGTCACGGCGTTCATAGCGGAGGATTCAAGAATCCAGTGCTGAAAGTGTGTTATATCGACTAAAGGGGGTGAATAGGCGATTTTTACGAAATTCTTCACTGAGGAATTTGCCGGTGAGGAAATTCCTTAGCAAAGAACTACTAGCAGCGGAATAAGTACTCAGAAGTAAACATAACAGAATACAAGCATAGTCATCATGATGAAATGAAGACAGGCACAGAGTACAGGAAGCGTAATCACAGGATAACATAGGATGAAGACAAACAGACTGAAGAAATTGAACTGAGGAAATTGAGAAAGTCTTCAGTCAGAGTCTTCAAATACAGATATGAACAAACACACAGCACAGTTATGAGGAAACGAAAGAGTTGAGGAAATAGAACCAGTAAGCTCGGTGAAGACAATGATTTGGTAGACCAGTTCCAACTGCTGTCTCAGTTGTACGTCTGGTTGGAGCGGCTGAGTATTTAAACTCGAGGACACACAGTCCCAAACACCCAGTCAAGGACACTTAGTCCAAGACACCCAGTCCTCACCATATTCTCCTTGAACTAAGGTCACACAGACCTCGTCCAATCACTCGTGGTAAGTCTTCAGGCGACTTCCAAACCTTCACAAACTTGGTCACTTGGCGATCCACAATTCCTCTTGGATGCTCTAGACCATGACGCCTAACCGTCTGGAAGAAGCACGGTCTTCAAAGGTAACAAGTGTCGGATCCACTCAGGATCAATCTCTTCAGTGATGCTCAATCACTTGAGGTTTGTAGGTGTTTGGGTTTTGGGTTTTTGGTTTTTCCTCACTTGATGATTTTCGCTCAAAGTCCTCGGAGGATGGGTTGCTCTCAAATGACAAGTGTCAGTTTCTCTCGGAGCAGCCAACCAACTAGTGGTTGTAGGGGGCGGCTATTTATAGCCTAGGGAGCAGTCCGACATGATAAGACATAAATGCCCTTCAATGATATGACCGTTAGGTGGATAGATATTCCGAAACAGCTGGCGCATAGCACAGCAACAGTCGGAATTCTGAGTAGCAAAATCCTCAGGGCTATCATGTTCCTCACTGTGTAGGCAATCCGCACTGGCGAATTCCTAACTCCTCGGTCAGGACAAATTCCTGAGAGATCAGAAGAACTTCGTCTCTGTCACTGAAGAAATTGACTGAACTGTATGAGATTTCCAATGGCTTCACTCGAAGGGATTGGTAGGTGTAGGATTTTGAGTTGAGCATCACATGGAAATTTTTCCTTGGTATTTCCTCGACCCCCTTTAACAGCACGGTGTTTCCTATGACTCAAGAAAGAGAAAAACAAAACTATGAAAACGAAAGTCTTCAAGCTTCATATTCCTCGCATGAATATCAAGTCTTCACGGACACACCAATTTCTTCACTTTCAAAGTCTTCATGAAAGCCTTCAGAAATACCAAAATCTTCAGTCGAAGATATTCATTTTTAGGGGTCGACTTTTCCTGTAAATATCAAACTCCTCATAGACTTATAGACCTGTGTACACTCACATACGCATTAGTCCCTTAACCTATAAGTCTTCAATACACCAAAATCACTAAGGGGCACTAGATGCACTTACAATCTCCCCCTTTTTGGTGATTGATGACAATATAGGTTAAGTTTTCAACGGGGATAAACATATGAAGTGTACTGATATTGAGGAATTTGATTGCAAGATATAGAAGAACTCCCCCTGAAGATATGTGCATAGTGAGGAATTTTCTTTTGAAGCAATGCACACTTGAAGATTTGAATCATGGAGATCTCCCCCTATATCTTGTAATTCATACACGCATTTAACATATAATATGAAGAATTTGAAATGCATGATGAAATATGGTGCCTGATGAAATTTAGCATGCGTGCAATAATATTAACGAGGAATAAGCATGAAGAATAGTGCATCAAGAGTATCAGAGCACAGTGCATCAAAAGTATCAGAGCACCATCAGGTTTAAGATTACAACTCAATCCAATAAAGTTTCAAAAAAACGAGAGTTGTAAATTTAGCAAAAAAACGCCCATATAGTAGACCCGCTTGAAGACTAACTCATATTTCTCCCCCTTTGTCATTGAATGACCAAAAGGATCGAAAATGAGGACTAACGCCCCTGAAGATAATCATGTTGATGAAGGAGCGCCAGCGTTGTTTGGGTCGTTGGTTGATGTAGGGCCTGCCGCAATGTCGTCCAAATCTTCATGTTCATCAGTGTCGCGCGATGAAGAATATGAGCTGGCCACCAGAGAAGGAACCTTGACCTTCTTGAATGTCTTCGGTGGAGGTGCAGACCAGTCAAAATCTTCATTAAGACCCATGTTCTCCAGATCTTCTTCACCATACAGATGTGACAGGATTGCCCAGGTGCGACCGAAGACTTGATGGAGGTAGTAGTGGTTTTTCTTCACTACATTGTGTGTGGCAGTCATGTTGTGAAGAAGTGAACCAAACTGACGCTTAACCCATTTGTGATTTAGATCCACCTTCTGGGTGAAGACTAAGCAGAAGTTCACGGTCAGTCATCACGCGTGGAGCAGTGGCTTGAGGGGTGGACTTGGGAGCATTGGCAGAGTCATGTGTGGCAGAGTCATCATTGGTGGAATAAGATGCAGCTTTGCGAAACTGACCATCCAATGGATGAATGCCTTAATCAATTACAGCTGGTGCCTTGCCCTTTCCATCAACTGAGGAATATGTCTGCTTGAGGACTTCAATTGGGGGCAAGTAGCTGAGATGATTCTTGAAATCAGCTTTGTAGTTGAGTGAAGACCTTGTCCTGAGGAATCTCATGACATAAGGTGCATAAGGCTTTAGCTCAAACGGAGACAGTGCAACATTGGCCATAGTCCTCATGAAGAAATCGTGATAATTGACAGGAATGCCATGAATGATGTTGAATACCAGATTCTTCATGATGCCAACAATTTCCTCATCAGATGAGTCGTGGCCTTTGATAGGACTGATTGTCCTCGTAAGAATACGATAGACAGTTCTGGGCATGTACAACAATTCCTTCACGAGGAATTTGGTTCGTGGTGCCTGACCTGGTTTCAAAGGCTTCATCAGCACCTGCATGTAATGATGTGTGAGCTCAGGTTCACTGTACATGCAGTGAGCTTCTTCAAGGGGAGGAGTGAGTGGTAGAGCACGAAGCAATTCAGAGGCTGGTGCAGTGTAGTGAGTGTTTTCAGACATCCATTCCAGCACCCATGAATTCACATCTTCAGCATCTCCGGTGATGTGCAGCGTTGCATTGAATTGAAGAATCAGTTCTTCATTCCAATCGCAGATGTCAGAGCAAAAGTTGAGCAGTCCAGCGTCGTGAAGAACACTAAGGACTGGTGCGAAGCACGGCAGAGATTCCATATCCACGTGAGGAATATGCTCATGGTAGAAAATCTTCTCCTTGTTGAATAGCACTGAGGAATAGAAATTGGCTTGACAAGCAGTCCAGAAACGCCTCTTCCTAATGCGAGCAGAGTCATATGGGTTGTAATCTTCGAAGAATACGTGCTTGCCGAAGAAATCATCAGCCTTAAACTTTTGCTTGCGTTAGAATGGATCCTTTGGCTTCGGCAGAGGAGTGTCAGTGAGTTGCATCACGACCTCAGGAATCTCAATCGTAGGTTCTTCAGGCTGAGGAATTTCTAGTTCTTCCTTAGTGGCAGTCTATGTTGTTGGTTGTTCAGCAGCAGCAGTTTCTTCAGTGCTAGTGGCTGGAATTTCCTCATGGACAGATGCAGTGGGATGAGTTTCTTCAGAGCCCATGTGAATGGGGGACTGAGGAATTTGCTGTAGAGGGGTGAACATTGGAGAGTTTGGATGCTGACTTTCCCAGAATTCATCACTGATTACGGGTGTGGAGCAGCCAATGTCCACATCTTCATCTTCCATTTCTTCAACGCCAGCCTCTTCAGCTATGAACTGAGGCATAGGCGAGGAGATGATAGGTGTTGAAGGGATCGCATCCACTTCAATTTCTTCATCCAACGGTTCAGACAAAGCAACAGAGGGAGTTTCTTCATCAGATCCGCTGGGGATCACATATTCTTCATCAAAAGGAACAAGGTCCTTTGATGGCCTGGTTGAGATGGGAACAACATCAATCGGATGTGCAAATGAACTTGTCATAGGCTTCATTTTCTTCGGAGCTGAAGAATCTAAAGCAGCTGATGCTTTCCTTTTCTTCACTGCAGCACGCTCTGCAGCCTTGGTCTTCTTCACATCTGATGCAGATGGAAGGATTGGAGTTGAGGTTGGTGCAGGAGCAACTGAGGAATCTGGTTGATTTTCTTCAGGCACAACTGATACAGTTGCCCTGAGTTCTTCAGTTTCTTCAGGCGGACCACTAGTGGGTGCCCTGGCAATTTCTTAAGTGGCTGGAATGCAGTCATCAACCCTGGAACTCACATTTTCTTCAGTAGTCTGATTGTCATCAGCGGTGCTGGCATTTTCTTCAGTAGGCTGAGCAGATGCTTCAGCCTGAGGAATTTCCTATTGCATTGCGGCAGCAACATTTGAAGTGAACTGTTCAGTTATCTTTACAAATCTAACTTTGGCTCCTTGCCAATCAGCATAGTAGGCTTTGAAGTCATCGCTGAGGGTTTTGATTTCAGATTGGATTTTTACAAGTTCATCAGTTTTCATAGTGACAACATTGTTCTTCAGAAATTTCTCCTTCTTGTACTGCGCTTTCTTGATCTGCCTGGCCTTCTCAAATTTCCACTTTTCTTCTTGAATGAAGTGGGTCAGCATGTGACTTTGGCCAGGAGTCAGCTTGAAGTCAGGCAAGGGAGTGTTGGGGTCCTTGTGCCAATCATCAATGTAGTCGAGGATCAGCTTGGGATCCAAAAGCAGTGGCACCTCTGATCCTTTGGCTCTAGTGGCCCTGACTTGCCTGTCTCTGATGGTTTCTGCAAGTTCATCATCATCAGCTTCGTCTTCATTAGACGGCACTTGGAAAGCGACTTGCTTCTTTTGAGGACTTGGGCGTGGACCTCGTCCAGCTGTGGCCTTTTACTTCAGCAGTGAGGGGCCAGCTGAGGAACTTGGTGCAGCTGAGGAACTAGCTGAGACACCTGAGGCAATGGAGATGCCGGCAGTCCTTTGGCACGAAGCGAGATGCACTGGTGCTGAGGATTTGGTCGGAACAGCTGAAGGCTTTGGGCAGCAGCACCAGCAGTAGAGTCTTCATTGAATTTCCTCACTGCTTCTCTGGCTTGCTTGGCCAGCTTGGCTTGGCGCTTGGCCCATTCATTAGGATAGTCCTCACCACGCTTGAGGCTGGTGGGATCAGCGATTTGGCCAGGTGCCAATGGAGCTCTTGGGCATGGAGGATTGAGTGCGAATTTCTTCATGTACTTAGGAGTGACATATCTGTACTCCCTCCATTCTCTTGCCCATCTCCTCTCTATCTTCTGAATGCGCACGTTGTGCTCATTCTTGGTTTCCTCAGTAGGTCTGCAGTACCCAGCATATATGTCATTAGGGATTTCAAACGTTGTATTTACCTCAGGCCTCTTTCCTCCCTTCTGTGGCCTTTTACCATCAGCCATTTTATTTGAACAATTGAATTCTCTGAAGAAGTATGCCACTTTTCTTCGAGGAACGTTGCAAATGAGTTAAGTTGATGAGAACCTAGTGATTCAGCAGCTGACATGTGTACCTGTGAACAGAGTATAGTTGCGAGGAATTTGGAGAGGTCATATGCGTTCTTAGAAGGTTTTTCAAAAAGAACAAGTTTGAGGAATTTGACCAGATGAGTCTTTAAGATTTTCACTAAGCGTTCTTTGTCTTAGGTTCCAGAGTTGTATAGATCGAAGATCCACACAATTGAGGAATCTTGAAGAAAAATGATGCTTAGATAAACGAATCAAGAACAGATGACTTGTGAGGTGTTCAGTGTGTGAAGATATGAAGAAAAACACTTTTGAAGATTTTGTAGATAATCATTCGAATCAACGAGGGCAGTAAAAGTAACTTTTATTTACCCTGGACAAAGAACACGACGAACTGGAGTGAGGAGATGTGAAGTTCGTCTGTGCAGATCTTCCACGCCCTAACTTGGCGGAGGAAGACGGCTACGGCGGCGGCGGAGTGAAGATGTCCGCGGTCGGTGCGAGTACGTCGGCGACGAGGTCGAGGCAGTGAAGCTCTTCCTCACCGGCAGCGATGAAGTAGCGTCGGCGCTAGGGTTTGAGAAGCTCGAGCTGGAGAGAGAGGTCGAGCGGTGTAAAAGAAGTGAGGAAGGGAAGGAGGGGTATTTATAGCCACGGTGAAAAACTGCTCGCCCGAAGAAATTGGACGAACATGCCCCTGACCCTTCTCATTCGCATGACATGTGTCACCCATGTAGTGAGAGGTGGAGATCGTGTTACATCGTGGGTGAGTGGATAAGTGTATCATGGGATGCAGAACGGTTTGAGCAGCAAGGCCAAAAATTTAGATAAGATAGATTTTAAAGTTCCGTTCGCAATTTCTTCAGCTGACAAGGACACAATGAAGATTTTGAACGAGTTTCAAATAGAACGCACATGAAGAATTTGTGAACAGATTGGGTTGAGTATAGCATAGAGGGGAAGGGTCCGATCACATTCACTGAGCAGAAAACCAACTTGAAGAAATAGCAATAAGTGAATGCTGTAGAGGACATAAACTCATATATATATATATATAGCCAATGAAGAAAAACTACGGAACCAGTGAAGACTATGCAAAGTTGAAGAATATGAATAATTTGAGGAATTTCAACTTTTAGTGGTGGCGTGACCCACCGTATAAGAATGATGATTTCAGACACCGCTTACAATTATCGTAGGGTTCTGAGAATCAAATTCTTTGTTAATTTCTTCACACTAAGAGTGTTATTCTTCATTGATTGAAGTAAAACGTTTCTTCATGTGTTGCACATCTAAGTCATCAATTTTTCATAAGTGTTAGGATGAGTGTCCTTTCACAGAACATTCGAAGATTCTAGGATATTTAGCTCACACCGCAACTTGCTAAATCTCTTCTCATCCAAGGGCTTTGTGAAGATATCGGCTAGCTGTTCTTTAGTCTTCACATGCTCAATAGAAATGTCGCCCTTCAACACATGATCACGAAGAAAATGATGACAAATCTGAATGTGCTTTGTCTTCAAGTGCTGAACTGGGTTGTGAGCAATCTTGATGGCACTCTCATTGTCTTCTTCATGTTGATGCCGTAGTCCTTGAGAGTTTGCTTCATCCATAGCAATTGGGCACAGCAAGAACCAGCGGCAATGTACTCAGCTTCAGCAGTAGATAGTGATACATAGTTCTATTTCATCGAGGACCAACTGACCAAGGATCGTCCGAGGAAATGACATGTACCAGATGTTGACTTGCGATCCACACGATCACCAGCATAGTCAGAGTCAGAATATCCAACAAGATCAAAAGCCGAGCCCTTGGGGTACCATAATCCAAGTGTTGGTGTGTGAGCTAGATATCGAAGAATATGCTTCACAGCCTTATGGTGTGATTCCTTCGGTGCAGCTTGAAATCGGGCACACATGCAAACACTAAGCATTATATCTGGCCTAGATGCACATAAGTATAATAAGGAACCTATCATGGAGCGGTATACCTTATGATCGAAGTCAATACCATTTTCATCAGTGCACAGATGGCCATTTGTGGGCATAGGAATTTTGATGCCTTTGCAATCTTGCATGCCGAATTTCCTCAGTACATCCTTGAGGTATTTCTCCTGAGATATGAATATGCCATTGTGTTGTTGACGAATTTGAAGACCTAAGAAGAATTTCAACTCTCCCATATTGGACATTTGATATTCTTCACTCATCATATAGGCAAATTCATCACTATAACGTTGGTCAGTACAGCCAAAGATAATATCATCAACATATACTTGGCACACAAACAATTCACCATCATAAGATTTAGTGAAAAGAGTAGGGTCGAGTGAACCGGGTTTGAAGCCTTTCTTCATGAAGAGTTCCTTCAAAGTATCATACCAAGCCCGTGGGGCCTGCTTGAGGCCATAGAGGGCCTTGTTGAGTCTGAAGACTTTGTCAGGATTCTTTGGATCTTCAAAACCAGGGGGTTGAGTAACATATACTTCTTCCTCAAGCTTACCATTGAGGAATGCACTTTTCACATCCATTTGATATAGAGTGATATCATGATGGTTAGCATAAGCAAGTAATATGCGAATAGCCTCAAGTCTAGCAACAGGTGCAAAAGTTTCATCAAAATCAATTCCTTCAACCTGTGTGTAGCCTTGAGCTACAAGTCGTGCCTTATTCCTCACCATGAGGCCATTTTCAACTTGCTTGTTGCGGTAGATCCACTTTGTGCCGATGATATTGTGCTTGCGAGGATCTGGACGTTTGACCAGTTCCCAGACATTGTTGAGCTCGAACTGATGTAATTCTTCTTGCATGGCCTGAATCCACTCAGGCTCCAGAAATTTCATCTACCTTAGTGGGCTCTGTAATAGAGACAAAAGCATACTTCCCACAAAAGTTAGACAAATGTGAAGCTTTTGAGCGTGTGAGAGGACCTGGCGCTTTGATGTCATTGATGATCTTTTCAACTTGCACTTCTTTTGCAATGCGAGGATGAGCTGGTTGTCGTTGAAGAGTTTGATCAGCGTTTTCTTCAGCACCATTATCTTCAGCATTTTCTTTAGGTGTATTAGCTCGACGTTCTTCATGTTCTGGAATGAATTCTTCAGCAGATTCTTCAGTAGGAATGACATCCTCATTAGCCTTGAACTTGATAGTTTCCTCAGGTGCTGGTTCATCTATCACAGTAGGTAGGTGCTCTCTTTGCGAGCCATTAGTTTCATCGAACCGCACATCTACAGTTTCAACAACTTTGTGAAGAACGTTGTTGAAGACTCTATAGGTGTGCGAGTCCTTTCCGTAACCAAGCATAAAACCTTCATGTGCTTTCGGTGAAAATTTTGAGTTGTGATGAGGATCTCTAATCCAACATTTAGCATCGAAGACATTGAAATAACTTACATTGAGTTTCTTATCAGTGATGAGTTCATAGGCAGTCTTTTTGAAGAATTTTGAAGATATACTCTGTTGATGATGTGGCACGCAGTATCAATTGCCTCAGTCCAAAAATGACGAGGCGTTTTGTATTCATCAAGCATAGTGTGAGCCATCTCAGCAAGAGTCCTGTTCTTGCGCTCCATGACGCCATTCTGCTGAGGAGTGTAAGGAGCAGATAACTCATGAGTGATACCAAGTTCATCAAGATAGTCATCGAGACCAGAATTTCTGAACTCAATGCCATTGTCACTTCTGATGTGCTTGATCTTCACACCAAAGTTGGTTGAAGCCCTCGAGGAAAATCGTTTGAAGACTTCCTACACTTCATGTTTGTAAGTAACAAGGTGTACCCATGTGTAACGAGAATAATCATCAACAATAACGAAGCCATATTGAGATGCTTCATTTGAGATAGCAGAATAATGATTAGGACCAAAGAGATCCATGTGAAGCAATTCAAATGGGCGAGTGGTGGTCATGATAATCTTCGCTGGATGCTTGGCCTTGGTCATCTTCCCAGCTTCACAGGATCCTCATAGGTGATCCTTGAGGAATTTGACATTCTCGATGCCAATGACATGCTTTTTCTTCACAAGCGTGTGCAAATTCCTCATGCCTGCATGACCAAGTCATCGATGCTAGAGCCAGCCTTCTGAAGCTTTTGCAAGTAAGCACACGGATGGTTGTGGTCCTGTAGAGAAATCAACAATATACAGGTCTCCTCTCCTAAAGCCTTCGAAGACTTTGGAATTGTCAGCTTCCATAACCACAACACAACGGTACTTGCCGAAGAAAACAACCATATCAAGATCACAAAGCATTGAGACAGACATAATGTTGTATCCTAAGGACTCAACAAGCATGACTTTGTCCATTTGTCGATCCTTTGTAATCGCAACCTTACCTAGACCCAATACCTGACTTTTGCCTTTGTCAGCAAAGATGATATGCTTCAGATGCGACGGAGATAATGGAGCATCCATCAATATATTCTTGTCACCAGTCATGTGGTTTGTACATCCACTATCGAGGACCCACTCAGTGGCTTTGGGTTGATCATCCTGCAGATGAATTAGTGCATCTTACAAACTCATATACTTCATCAGTGAAGAATATGACATCAATTCATCAGATCAATTTCATCAAGTAAAAGAACTGATAAAGCAATATGAGGACGTGAGAAATGAAAGTCCATTTCTTCATGATTAGCCTGCATCCTATCAGGCATGCTCAGGTCTCCAGCAAATTCTTCAGACGATTACGTGCGACTGGAGACCTGACCCTGCAGAAGAGATTAGTTATTTTTCTTCACCACCCACATCTGAAGGGGTGGCGAAGAGTTCATCATTTTGCGAGCAACATACTAGAAGGATGGCATAGAAGCCAATCCATTTCGTTTCACATAAGATGGGTTAGAGTAAGCATATGAGTAAGCAGAGAAATTCTTCGAGGACTTATGGACATAATGATTTGAAGAATAATGCACATATCCATAATCCTTAGATCTTCCCTGCGAAACAGACGGGTTAGCATGATGATGTTCATATGATGACTTTGATCCATATGAGGAATTTGGTCCGTATGAGGAATTTGATCTGGGGTTCCTATTCTTCACAGGTGGCGTCATGATGACATTCACCTGAAGATTTTCAAGGCATCTTTTGGGAACCCAGATTTTCTTCATCGGGGAGTCGTTCCTGCAGTTAGTGCCAACATATCTAGCAAATACTTCACCATTCTAATTTTTGAATAGCTTATAGTTGGAGTCAATTGACTCATCATTAGAATGAGGAGATTCACATGCAAATCCAGATAAGTTAGATGGATCAACTGGAGGTCCCTTTGCAGCAACCCATGTAGTTTTGGGGTACTGCTCAGGCTTCCAATATGTACCATCAGCATTGAGTTTCCTCTCAAAGGCGATACCCTCTTTCCTAGGGTTCCTATTGAGGATCTGCTTTTTAAGCACATCACAAAGAGCCTGATGCCCTTTGAGGCTTTTGTACATGCCTGTCGTGTACAATTCCTTCAGCCCTGCATCGTCAGTGATACTAGCAATGTCCTCAGATGAGGAATTAGTGATAGCAGAGGCATGTGAAGAATTTGAAACATTAGCAACATTTGAACATTCAGGTGAAGAATTAGCAGATTCACGTTCAATGCACTTCAAGCATGGAGGAACAAATTCTTCCTGAGAAGCGCTGATTTGTTGAGAAAGTAATGAATCGCGCTCCTTCTGAAGATCTTCATAAGTCACTCTTAGCTTCTCAAGGTCTTGCTTCCTTTGAAGAAATTCATAAGAAAGCTTCTCATGATCCGATAAGAGAGTGTTATGATGACTTTGAAGTTTGTCAAGCTTGGACTAAAGTCTCTGAAGATTTTCAGTCAAAGTTTCAGTGCGATCCATTTCTTCACCCAACATATCATCACTTTTATTTAGCATGTTTTGAACCTTTTCTAAAGCCCTTTGTTGTTTTATAGCTATCTTAGCAAGTTTAGAATAGCTTGGCTTAAGGTTTTCATCAGATTCATTCTCACTTGATTCAGAGGAGGTATATTTGAGTACCTTGGCACCCTTTGCCATGAAGCAATAGGTGGGAGCATAGTCATCATCGCCTTCGTCAGCCTTGTTGGTGAGGTCATTTTCTTCAGTGTTGAAGATAGACTTGCTGACGAATGCAGTAGCGAGAGCTAGGCTCGCCACTCCGGATTCGGACTCCTCAGATGACTCCTCTTCCTCATTTTCTTCAGATTCAACCTCGGAGTCCATTTCCTTGCCAATGAATGCCCTGGCCTTCTTGGAGCTTCTCTTCTTGTGATATGAAGGCTTTGAGGATTTTGATGATGAGGATTTTGTGGATTTCTTCTTTTTCTTTGCATCATCAGAACTGTAATCCTTGTATTTCTTCTTCTTTGATTCCTTTTCCCACTAAGGACAATCTTGAATGAAATGTCCAGGTTTCTTGCACTTGTGACAGAGCCTCTTCTTGTAGTCACTGGATGAGGAATCATTGCTCCTTGAGGATCTTCCAAGGCGACCACGTCTTGAGAACTTTTGGAACTTCTTCACGAGCAGAGCCAGATCATGGCTCAGTTCTTCAGGACCACCAAGGCTGCTACCAGAGTCTTCATCTTCGGACTCAGATACTGCCTTGGCCTTCAGTGCACGTGTTCTGCCATAGCTTGAACCATAGAGATCTCTCTTTTCAGCAAGTTGGAACTCATGAGTATTTAGCCTCTCGAGAATATCAGCGGGATCAAGTGACTTGTAATCATCACGTTCTTGTATCATCAATGCCAGAGTGTCAAATGAGGAATCAAGCGATCTCAGCAATTTCTTCACCACCTCATGGTCGGTGATGTCAGTGGCACCAAGTGCTTGAAGCTCATTTGAGATGTCAGTGAGGCGATCGAAGGTTTGTTGAACATTTTCATTGTCGAGTCTTTTGAAGCGGTTGAAGAGATTGCGAAGAACATCAACTCGAGAGTCACGCTGAGTTGAGACTCCTTCATTCACTTTGGACAACCTGTCCCAGATAAGCTTCGCTGTTTCCAAAGCACTCACTCTGCCATACTGTCCTTTGCTCAGATGGCCACATATGATATTCTTTGCTTGAGAGTCGAGTTGCTTGAATCTCTTCACATCGGCAACATTCAGAGAAGGTGTGACTGAGGGAACACCATTTTCCACAACATACCAGAGATCGTTATCAATTGCTTCAAGATGCATTCGCATCTTATTCTTCTAGTAGGGGTAGTCCGTCCCATCGAAGGTAGGACACCCAGCAGAGACCTTGATCATACCTGCGGTCGACATAACTAAAACTCCAGGCGGTTAAACCAAAATCACACAGAACAAGGGAGTACTTTGCTCTGATACCAATTGAAAGTGCGTTATATCGACTAGAGGGGGGTGAATAGGCAATTTTTACGAAATTCTTCACTGAGGAATTTGCCAGTGAGGAAATTCCTTAGCGAAGAACTACTAGCAGCGGAATAAGTACTCAAAAGTAAACATAACATAATACAAGCATAGTCATCATGATGAAATGAAGACAGGCACAGAGTACAGGAAGCGTAATCACAGGATAACACAGGATGAAGACAAATAGACTGAAGAAATTGAACTGAGGAAATTGAGAAAGTCTTCAGTTAAAGTCTTCAAACACAGATATGAACAAAAACACAACACAGTTATGAGGAAATGAAAGAGTTGAGGAAATAGGACCAGTAAGCTCGGTGAAGACAATGATTTGGTAGACCAATTCCAACTGTTGTCTCAGTTGTACGTCTGGTTGGAGCGGCTGAGTATTTAAACTCGAGGACACACAGTCCCGGAGACCCAGTCAAGGACACTTAGTCCAAGACACCCATTCCTCACTGTATTCTTCTTGAACTAAGGTCACACAGACCTCGTCCAATCACTCGTGGTAAGTCTTCAGGCGACTTCCAAACCTTCACAAACTTGGTCACTCAGCGATCCACAATTCCTCTTAGATGCTCTAGACCATGACGCCTAACCGTCTGGAAGAAGCACAGTCTTCAAAGGTAACAAGCGTCGGATCCACTCAGGATCAATCTCTTAAGTGATGCTCGATCACTTGGGGTTTGTAGGTGTTTGGGTTTTGGGTTTTTGGTTTTTCCTCACTTGATGATTTTCGCTCAAAGTCCTCGGAGGATGGGTTGCTCTCAAATGACAAGTGTCAGTTTCTCTCGGAGCAGCCAACCAACTAGTGGTTGTAGGGGGCGGCTATTTATAGCCTAGGGAGCAGCCCGACATGATAAGACATAAATGCCCTTCAATGATATGACCGTTAGGTGGATAGATATTCCGAAACAGCTGGCGCATAGCACAGCAACAGTCGGAATTCTGAGTAGCAAACTCCTCAGGGCTATCATGTTCCTCACTGTGTAGGCAATCCGCACTGGCGAATTCCTAACTCCTCGGTCAGGACAAATTCCTGAGAGATCAGAAGAACTTCGTCTCTGTCACTGAAGAAATTGACTGAACTGTATGAGATTTCCAATGGCTTCACTCGAAGGGATTGGTAGGTGTAGGATTTTGAGTTGAGCATCACATGGAAATTTTTCCTTGGTATTTCCTCGACCCCCTTTAACAGTACGGTGTTTCCTATGACTCAAGAAAGAGAAAAACAAAACTATGAAAACGAAAGTCTTCAAGCTTCATATTCCTCGCATGAATATCAAGTCTTCACGGACACACAAATTTCTTCACTTTCAAAGTCTTCATGAAAGTCTTCAGAAATACCAAAATCTTCAGTCGAAGATATTCATTTTTAGGGGTCGACTTTTCCTGTAAAGATCAAACTCCTCATAGACTTCTAGACCTGTGTACCCTCACACACGTATTAGTCCCTTAACCTATAAGTCTTCAATACACCAAAATCACTAAGGGGCACTAGATGCACTTACAAGTGCACGCTTGACAGCACCGCACCCCAGGCGTGGGCTCGAAGAGCCTGTTCCTGCGCTACCCTGTTGTTTACCGCGCAAGCTTCCCGCCCGGCTAGTTTGGCCACGCGTCGGCTAGAAGAGGGACAAATCATGGGCGTTTATTGGCAAAAAGCTTTATAAAAACGAAGTGTGTGGAATGACTTTGGTCATAAGTTTACCCTTGGGTGATGAGGTCAAAGTTACACAGAAGGTTGATGATGGACACTCAAGTGCGATAATTAATTCTGCACTCTATAGTGCACACAGTGGAAGAAACCAACTGTGTGCAATAATGTCGAAGATCGTAGTCGAGTTAGCTATACAGATCGTGTGCTGTGAGATCGACAAGGTAAACTGATTCGAGAATGGTTAATAAAATCTAAGACCATTGCATATTAAGATCAAAATAGTGCTAGCAATATACGAGTCTCATACGATGCCATTTCTATGATTGTACCACAAAAGCTTGAAATGTTACAAGGTTCAAATTCCAGAGTTATATGGCTCAAATTCGAAGATTACAAGGTTCAAACTGATATTAGAAATGAAATTCAGCTCATCAGCTGCAAACGCTCATCCTGATGCGCTAAACATGGATATCAGAGAGGTTCAAACTAATATCACCGTGATGACCCACAAGTATAGGGGATCTATATTAGTCCTTTCGATAAGTAAGAGTGCCAAACCCAACGAGGAGCAGAAGGAAATGGTAAGCGGTTTTCAGCAAGGTATTCTCTGCAAGCACTGAAATTATAGGTAACAGATAGTTTTGTGATAAGATAATTTGTAATGAGCAACAAGTAATAGAAGTAAATAAAGTGCAGCAAGGTGGACCAATCCTTTTTGTAGCAAAGGACAAGCCTGGACAAATTCTTATATAGAGAAAAGCGCTCCCGAGGACACATCGGAATTTCATCAAGCTAGTTTTCATCACGATCATACGATTTGCGTTCGGTACTTTGATAATCTGATGTGTGGGTGGACCGGTGCTTAGGTAATGTCCTTACTTGGACAAGCATCCCACTTATGATTAACCTCTATTGCAAGCATCTGCAACTACAACAAAAGTATTAAGGTAAACCTAACCATAGCATGAAACATATGGATCCAAGTCAGCCCCTTACGAAGCAATGCATAAAGTAGGGTGTAAGCTTCTGTCACTCTAGCAACCCATCATCTACTTATTACTTCCCAATGCCTTCCTCTAGGCCCAGATAATGGTGAAGTATCATGTAGTCGATGTTCACATAACACCACTAGAAGAGAGACAACATACATCTCATCAAAATATCGAACGAATACCAAATTCACATGACTACTAATAGCAAGACTTCTCCCATGTCCTCAGGAACAAACGTAACTACTCACAAAGCATATTCATGTTCATAATCAGAGGGGTATTAATATGCATATAGGATCTGAACATATGATCTTCCACCAAATAAACCAACTAGCATCAACTACAAGGAGTAATTAACACTACTAGCAACCCACAGGTACCAATCCCGGACTTAGAGACAAGAATTGGATACAAGAGATGAACTAGGGTTTGAGAGGAGATGGTGCTGGTGAAGATGTTGATGGAGATTGACCCCCTCCCGATGAGAGGATCGTTGGTGATGACGATGGCGATGATTTCCCCTCCCGGAGGGAAGTTCCCCGGCAAAACAGCTCCGTCGGAGCCCTAGATTGGTTCCGCCAAGGTTCCGCCTCATGGCGGCGGAGTCTCATCCCGAAATCTGGCTTATGATTTTTTTTTCCTCATCGAAAGACTTCATATAATAGAAGATGGGCATCGGAGGGCCACCAGGGGGCCCACGAGGCAGGGGGCACGCCCCCCACCCGAGTGGGCATGGTGTGGCCCCCCTCTGGAACTTCTTGCGCTCAGTACTTTTTATATATTCTGAAAATGACTTCTGTGAAGTTTCAGGACTTTTGGAGCTGTGCAGAATAGGTCTCTAATATTTGCTCCTTTTCCAGCCCGGAATCCCAGCTGCCGGCATTCTCCCTCTTTATGTAAACCTTATAAAATAAGAGAGAATAGGCTTAAGTATTGTGACATAATGTGTAATAACAGCCCATAATGCAATAAATATCGATATAAAAGCATCATGCAAAATGGACGTATCAACTCCCCCAAGCGTAGACCTCGCTTGTCCTCAAGCGAAAGCCGAAATCGAAAAATATGTCCGCATATTTAGAGATAGAGGTGTCGATAAAAATAAAATATGGACATGAGGGCATCATGATCATTCTTAGAACAACAACTTATATAATTCTTGTCATATGATCTCTTATGCTAGAGTAACAATTTAAATCACAATTTCAAGTATGAATCATAAACTTCATTGAAAACTAACAAACTATAATCTCAGTCCTTGGAGCAATTGCAATTTATCATAACATAGGAAAGAGTCAATATAAGAGCTTTTCAGCAAGTCCACATACTCAACTATCATATAGTCTTTCACAATTGCTAACACTCACGCAATACTTATGGGCATGGAGTTTTAATCGGACACAGAGAAAGATAGGGGCTTATAGTTTTGCCTCCCAATGTTTTACCTCAAGGGTAATGTCAACAATAATAGTTCATGAAAACTCACATCCAATTAGCCATATATACCAGGATCTTTCCAACATGTTGTGCTTGCTAACATATAAAATGTAAAAAGGAAGGGTGAAGATCGCCATGACTCTTATGCAAGGTAGGAGATAAAAGTAAAAGATAGGCCCTTCGCAGAGGGAAGCAGAGGTTGTCATGCGCTTTTATGGTTGGATGCACAAAATCTTAATGCGAAAGAACGTCACTTTATATTGCCACTTGTGATATGGACCTTTATTATGCAGTATGTCACTTTTATTTCTTCCATATCACACGATCGTATAAAGCTTATTTTCTCCCACACTAATAAGTCATACATATTTAGAGGGCAATTTTGTATTGCTTGCACCGATGACAACTTACTTGAGGGATCTTACTCAATCCATAGGTAGGTATGGTGGACTCTCATGGCAAAACTGGTTTAAGGGTGTTTGGAAGCACAGGTAGTATCTCTACTTGGTGCAAAGAATTTGGCTAGCATGAGGGGGAAAGGCAAGCTCAATCATGTTGGATGATCCATGACAATATAATTTATCTCAGATGTAAGAAAACATAACCCATTACATTGTCTTCCTTGTCCAACGTCAACTCTTTAGCATGTCATATTTTAACGAGTGCTCACAATCATAAAAGATGTCCAAGATAGTATATTTATATATGAAGACCTCTCTTTCTTTATTACTTCCTATTAATTGCAACGATGACCAAAACTATGTTTGTCAGCTCTCAACAACTTTTATTCATCATACTCTTTCTATGTGAGCTCATTACTCTCCATAAGATCCATATGATCTCTTTTATTCTTTTTATTCTTTCTCTTTTCTTTTATTCACTCAAGATATGGAAAAATAATCAAGCCCTTGACTCAACACTAATCTTTATTATATATAGCTCACGGACTCGATTACATAGAAGGATCATAAAGCAAAACTCACAACTAGATCATACTAAAACTTTATTCTACTAGATCAAGATATTATCAAAAGGATCGAACTAAGAAAAATGGTAAAGATAAAATTGATGGTGATACGATACCGGGGCACTCCCCCAAGCTTGGCAGTTGCCAAGGGGAGTGCCCGTAACCATGTGATTATATCTCCCTTTTCGGGGATGGTGATGTGATATTCTTGGTGATGATGCCCCTTAGGATACGATTCTCCTCCTCGAGCTTATTGACTTGTTGCTTGAGGTCCACTATTTCCTTTCGAAGTTTTCCTCTAACAGCCAAAGCTCCCTGCACCCAAGGGTGCTGCATAGCTGCGGGAGAACCAATGACACTCTTTTTCATATTCTCATAAGAAAGAAATCTAACATTGGAAGGGATAACCGAGTTTGGAATAGCCGAGCTCTGTAGTTCCCCCATTGTGAATCCAGCTTGGAAGCGGGAAGTGACTTCTTGATCCTCCTCCATGGCATCTATCCTCTTCAAATCAGCCTCCATCTCTTCCTCCGTTGCTGGCCCAAAGTGGTCAACATTGTTGTTTGTCATTGATCTCCGTGCCGGATGAGAAACCCAGCTCTCCCCGACTGACTCTTGCGAAGAAATCTTGCTCTAATCTGCAACAGCAATAGCGCAAAACACAAACAGAGGATAATTGCGTGATACGGGAGTCAAAACCATCGGGGGATTATATAATGAATTTTTACCGACCAAAATACGTATCGTACAAGAAAACAAAGTCCGGAGAGCACACGAGGTGCCCACGAGGTAGCGGGCGCGCCCTCTACACTCGTGGAGCCCTCGTTTCCTTCCCGGACTGCTTCTTATTTTTCTATTTTTCTAAATATTCCAAAACAGAAGAAAATTGTCATTAGAACTGTTTTGGAGTCGGTTTACTTTCCGTACCACATACCTATTCCTTTTCGGAGTCTGAAACGTTCCGAAAAGTGTCCCTTATGTATTCCTCCGGGGTTATGGTTTCAATAACATTGGTTTCAACATTTATAGGATTACCTGAGATATAATGTTTAATTCTTTGACCACTCATCACCTTCGGATTTGTGCCTTCGAAGTTGTTGATTTTTATGGCACCGGAACGATAGACCTCCTTGATAACGTAAGGACCTTCCCATTTAGAGAGAAGTTTTCCTGCAAAAAATCTTAAACGAGAATTGTATAGCAATACATAATCACCTACATTAAACTCACTCTTTTGTATTCTTTTGTCATGCCATATTTTAACTTTTTCTTTAAATAATTTGGCATTCTCGTAGGCTTGGGTTCTCCATTCATCGAGTGAGCTAATGTCAAATAACCTCTTCTCACCGGCAAGTTTGAAATCATAATTGAGCTCTTTAATAGCCCAATAAGCCTTATGTTCTAGTTCGAGAGGTAAGTGACATGCTTTTCCATAGACCATTTTATACGGAGACATACCCATAGGATTTTTATATGCAGTTCTATAGGCCCATAATGCATCATCAAGTTTCTTGGACCAATTCTTTCTAGATCTATTAACAGTCTTTTGCAAAATTAATTTGAGCTCTCTATTACTCAATTCTACTTGACCACTAGACTGTGGGTGATAAGGAGATGCAATTCTATTATTAACATCATATTTAGCAAGCATTTTACGGAAAGCACCATGAATAAAATGTGAACCACCATCAGTCATTAAATATCTAGGGACTCCAAACCTTGGAAAAATGACTTCTTTAAGCATCTTAATAGAGGTGTTATGATCAGCACTACTAGTTGGAATAGCTTCTACCCACTTAGTAAAGTAATCAACAGCAACTAAAATATGTGTGTATCCATTGGAGGCAGGAAAAGGTTCCATATAATCAAAGCCCCAAACATCAAATGGTTCAATAACAAGCGAATAATTCATAGGCATTTCTTGACTTCTACTAATATTACCAATTCTTTGACATTCATCACAAGATACAACAAACTTACGGGCATCCTTTAAGAGAGTAGGCCAATAAAACTGGATTGCAATACCTTATGTGCAGTTCTATCTCCAGCGCGGTGTCCTCCATAAGCTTCGGAGTGACACTTTCATAGGATTTGTTCCTATTCACGCTCAGGTACACAACGTCTAATAACACCATCTACTCCTTCTTTATAAAGATGTGGGCCATCCCAAAAGTAATGTCTCAAATCATAGAAAAACTTTTTATTTTGCTGGTATGTGAAACTAGGTGGTATAAATTTAGCGACAATGTAATTAGCATAATCAGCATACCATGGAGCAGTGTGAGAAGCACTTATGACATTTAATTGTTCATCGGGAAAACTATCATCAATAGGTAGTGGGTCATCAAGAACATTATCTAGCCTAGACAAGTTGTCTGCAATGGGGTTCTCAGCTCCCTTTCTATCAATAATATGCAAATCAAATTCTTGTAGCAAGAGAACCCATCTAATAAGTCAAGGTTTAGCATCTTTCTTTTCCATAAGATATTTAATAGTAGCATGATCCATGTGAATAGTTACTTTAGAATCAACAATATAAGGTCTGAACTTATCACAAGCAAATACAACTGCTAAAAATTCTTTTTCAGTAGTAGCCTAATTTCTCTGAGCATTGTCTAGAGTTTTACTAGCATATTGAATAACATTTAATTTCTTATCAACTCTTTGCCCTAGAACAACACCTACAGCATAATCACTAGCATCACACATAATTTCAAAGGGTAAATTCCAATTAGGTGGTTGCACAATAGGTGCAGAGATCAATGCTTTCTTAAGTATTTCGAATGCTTCTATGCAATCATCATAAAAAACAAATGGTATATCTTTTTGTAATAAATTAGTCAAAGGCCAAGAAATTTTTGAGAAGTCCTTAATGAACCTCCTATAAAAACCGGCATGACCAAGGAAACTTCTTATACCTTTGATGTCCTTGGGACATGGCATCTTTTCAATAGCATCAACCTTAGCTTTATCAACTTCAATACCTCTTTCAGAAACTTTATGCCCCAAGAAAATGCCTTCATTAACCATAAAGTGGCACTTCTCCCAATTCAAGACAAGGTTAGTTTCTTCACATCTCTGCAGAACTCGATCAAGGTTGCTTAAGCAATCATCAAAAGAGGATCCATAGACGGAGAAATCTTCCATGAAAACCTCACAAATATTTTCACAAAAGTCAGAGAATATAGCCATCATGCATCTTTGGAAGGTAGCAGGTGCATTACATAAACCAAAAGGCATACGTCTATAAGCAAAAGTACTGAACGGGCAAGTAAAAGTGGTCTTAGATTGATCATCAGCTGACACGGGTATTTGAGAGAAACCAGAATAACCATCTAGAAAGCAAAAAATGTGTATGTTTGGATAATATTTCTATCATTTGATCAATAAAAGGTAAGGGGTAATGATCTTTTTTAGTAGCCTTATTTAATTTGCGGAAATCAATTACCATCCTATAACCTGTAATAATTCTTTGTGGAATCAATTCATCTTTATCATTAGGAACGACAGTAATACCTCCCTTTTTAGGGACACAATGGACAAGACTTACCCACTGACTATCAGCAACGGGATAAATTATACCTGCCACAAGGAGCTTTAGTATTTCCTTTCCTACCACTTATTTCTTAGGATTCGGCCATCGTTGGTGATCACGAACTGGTTTGGCATCTTTCTCCAAATTTATTTTGTGTTGACATAGTGTGGGACTAATGCCCTTAAGATCATCGAGAGTATATCCAATAGCAGCATGGTGCTTCTTCAGAGTTTTCAATAATCTCCCTTCTTCATGCTCTGGAATTTTAGCACTAATAATAACAGGATATATCTTTTTCTCATCATGATAAGCAAATTTAAGAGTATCAGGTAATGGTTTGAGCTCAAACATGGGATCACCCTTGGGTGGAGGAGGATCCCCTAGGATTTCGACAGGCAAATTGTGTTTCAGGATGGGTTCCTGTTTAAAGAACACTTCATCTATTTCCCTTCTTTCATTCATAAACATATCGTTTTCATGGTCTAGCAGATATTGTTCTAAAGGATCACGAGGAGGCACGGCAATAGAAGCAAGACCAATAATTTCATCTTTACTAGGCAATTCCTCTTCATGGTGTTGTCTACAAAATTTAGATAAATTAAATTCATGAGACATATCACCTAAACCAATAGTAACAATATCCTTTTAGCAATCTATCTTAGCATTAATTGTGTTCAAGAAGGGTCTACCAAATATAATGGGACAAAAGCTATCTTGTGGGGAACCAAGAACAAGAAAATCAGTAGGATATTTAGTTTTCCCACACAAGACTTCAACATCTCTAACAATCCCAATTGGTGAAATAGTATCTCTATTGGCAAGTTTAATTGTGACATCAATATCTTCTAACTCAGCAGGTGCAATATCATGCATAATTTCTTTGTATAAGTCAATAGGTATTGCACTAGCACTAGCACCCATATCACACAAGCCATTATAACATTGATCTCCTATTTTAACAAAAATAACAGGCATGCCTACCATGGGCCTATGTTTATTTTTAGCACAAGGTTTAGCAATTCTAGTAGTCTCATCACAGAAATGAATAACATGCCCATCAATATTATCAGACAAGAGATCTTTAACAATAGCAATATTAGGTTCAACTTTAATTTTCTCAGGAGGTGTATAAGTTCTAATATTACTTTTACGAACCATAGTTGAAGCTTTAGCATGATCTTTTATCCTAACAGGAAAAGGTGGTTTCTCAACATAAGCAGTAGGAACAATAGGATCATTATAAGTGACAGTCTTTTCTTCAACTTTAATAGGTGCAGCTACTTTTACTTCTATGGAAGGATGATATTTAAACCACTTCTCCCTAGGGAGATCAACATGAGTAGCAAAAGATTCATAGAAAGAAGCAACTATTTCAGAGTCAAGTCCATATTTAGTGCTAAATTTACGGAAAACATCGGTATCCATAAAAGAATTAACACAATCAAACTTAGGTGTCATACCTGACTCCTTACCTTCGTCGAGGTCCCAATCTTTAGAGTTGCGTTTAATTCTTTCCAATAAATACCATTTGAATTCAATTGTCTTCATCATAAAAGATCCAGCACAAGAAGTATCGAGCATGGTGCGATTATTATCAGAAAGCCGAGCATATAAATTTTGAATAATTATTTCTCTTGGAAGCTCATGATTGGGTCATGAATATAACATTCATTTAAGCCTCCCCCAAGCTTGAGCGATGCTTTCTCCTTCACGAGGCCAAAAATTATATATATAATTGCGATCACGATGAACAAGATGCATAGTGTTGGGGATATTACTACTGGACGTAAACCGGCCAGGAGTAGCCGGATTAACTTTATGAAGATTAGAAGCCTATGAAGATGTAAGAATGATGGCGCTTTACGAAGGCCCAAGGCCCAAAGGCAAATTAAGGCATGTAGATGTAAACTGGCCTTATTATGTAACTTGCATTGTAAGATAGGAAGGATAGAGACCGAGCCGGACACGTTTATGATCCGGCCTTGGGACTCTGTAAACCGGCGGGCGTCAACCTATGTATATGAAGGGACGACCCATCAGCAGTTTAGGGACAGGACACAATAACTCGAGAGCCAGGCAAAGCGGATTCGCTATGTGATCATCGAAACCCTAGCAATACCAACACAACTAGACGTAGGCTTTTACCTTCATCGAAGGGGCCGAACTAGTATAAAATCCCTCGTGTCCCTTGTCCGGTTTAACCCCTTTAAGCTAACCCGTAAAGATGGCTCCACGACTAAGTCCTTTCACGAGGACATCTGCCGTGATAAACCCACGACAGTTGGCGCCCACCGTGGGGCTATCGCATGATGGTTTCGAGTTCTTGAAGGGCAGCTTCGAAGGACTCAAGGGATACGCTGTGGGCCGGATGACGAAGAGTCGTCGCGGCAAGCTCTACATCGACGACGCAGGGTGGGGTCCCGAGGCCGGTTCGATTGAATACGGGTACCGGGTCCCCTTTGGTGGAATTCATGTCTTCATCGACAAAATCGGCGAACCGGGCCCTGAGCCGGACACCTGCACCGACATCGTCTAGACGGCTCAGCGTGCAAGCCCTGCCCCGATTCAGCCCGCAGCAAGGCATGTTCTCGTAGGAGTCATCCATGGAGCGGAGTATGAGGATGGACCAGCATATGATGGAGAAACCCTTATCCGTTCCGATGACGAATCTTCAACCGAAGAAACTGAGTCGATGTATCAGCTGTAGGACGGCCGGATTAGTGGGAGTTCCGATGGCAACAGTATTCCGGACCACGTCGATCTGCCAAACCGGGTCACGGTCTTCATGGCCAGTACACAACCAGCACATCACTCTTCTACCGCCGCGGCGATGTTCTCTGGTTCAGCAACAGCAACGCCAGCAGGAGCAGGGGGCTCTGCGCCGCCTTCCACTCAGGTTTTGTCTGATTTTTTCGATGCTTTGGCAACATTGATGGCCGCGGAGGTGGACGCTGCAGCCCGAGATGAGCACAATGCGGAGATTGCAAAGGTGAAGGATCGGATAACTCAGGCTAAAGCGGACCTGATAGCAAAGAACGCCAGGATGGCTACAGAATGGGCCGAGTTGGAAGCTCAGGCCTACCGGCTTAGGTTGGACCAGAATGCCTCAGATGAGGTCATGAGGAGGAGATACCAGTCGCACCTCCCGCCGGGTTATGAGCCAAGAAATCTCTTCAACACGCCAGGAGCCGGAACCAGTAACCAGCCAGTGATAAACCGGACGGAGGCACCGGGAACAGGAGTGCCGGTTCAGCCGCGCATGATGAACCCGCCTCGTCAGAACAACGTTGTGCCGCAGTATGTTCCGACGCCCCCGGGACATTACTCCAACCCGTTGGATAACATTGTGGCCGCCGCTTCATGATTGGCAGCCCTCCCAACTGACGGCGAGTCACCAGTGGCGATTGAGACATGACAGGCCAGAGAGCTCCTTCAAACAGCTTTAAACCAGCAGTAGGCTTATTCGCATAGTCGCGAGAGGATTCATTCCACCCCCCATCCGAGTCGGAGCTACAGCAGGCACGTTGAGGATGAGCCGGCCGTATCAAGCAGTGCACGTCACCGTAACTCGCCGCGAGGGCACAACCCGGCAGGTGGTGGTGCTAATGTGTAGGATGTGGTGGGTCATGGTCGTGCACGTCGAGAAGCCGACTTAGCAGCTCTGCATGCCGCTCGTCAACCTACTCCGGCTCGCCCTACCACCTTAGTGGAGGAAGGCGTGGTCTTCAGTTCTTTAGGGGTGCCGTGTCTTACCCCCGCTTTGCATAATGTACGACTGCCCAAGGATTTTAAAGGCCCTCGTAAGGTGCCCAATTACACCGCTGATTTACAACCGGAGTCATGGGTGGAGAGTTATGAGATGGCGATTGAGATGCTAGACGTGGATGAAGCGGTGTGTGCTAAATACTTCACCATGATGTTGGAGGCGACAGCTCGAACTTGGTTAAAGAGCTTACCAGCTAACTCTGTCGGGTCGTGGGCTGAGCTAAAACACCGGTTTATCCAGAATTTCAAAGATACATGTAAGCAGCCTATGTCAATTGTGGACCTAGCCGCTTGTGTTCAAGAGGAGGGGGAGTCTACGATGCATTGGGTGAAGAGAGTCTCAGCTATTTTGCATTCATCAGACCGCATTAATGCAGATACAGCAGTTTTGACGTTGGAGGGCAACTGCCGGTTTATGCCATTAAAATTGAAGCTAGGGAGGCTCAAGCGTCACTACAATGACATGTTAATCCTTATGGCTACTTTGGTGAAATACGCCGATTCAAATAGTACCAAAGACCCTGAGTCTGAGGATGACAAACCGGGGAAAGGGAAAAAGAACGGCAATACCAAGGGGCAGCAGCACAATCCGGCAGGTCATGGGAATAATGGTAAGCGCAAGGCAGACAATAGTTTAGACTTTGTGGCTAACACCAACGCTCAGGACAACGGTCAGCGTCGTAAGGGTAAACAGCCCCAGAGGGGCGGAGGGTCAGGCCCCAATCTGGAGCGCCTGTTAAATCAACCTTGTCCAAATCACGGATCGAAGGAAAAGCCAGCTGCACATCTTTGGAAGGATTGTTTCATTATGCGGGATTTTAAGAATTCCAATATGTTTCAATATGACAATGGCCCGCCCGGCGGTTCAGGAGGTGGTTTTCATGGGCCGGGTTATGGAGGTGGCAGATCCGGTTCAGGATTCCAAGGCAATCAAGCCGGACATGGCCATCAAGGGAACCAGGGCAATCAAGAAGATTATAACCATCAGGGGAATCAGCAGCAGCAGCAGTCGGGTTATCAGAGCAATCCGAAGCAGTTGAATAGTGGGCAGTATCATGTCTTTACCACTAGCTTGTGTAAACGCGATCAGAAGCTTCACAAGAGGGCAGTATTCTATTGAACCGGCAGTACCTCGGTATCTGCGCTGGTCTGAGCAGCCCATTTTATGGAGTAGAGCGGATCACCCACCCCGGGTTGATAACCCGGGTCATCTGGCCTTAGTGGTGGCACCTCAAGTTGGGGGGTATAAGTTCACCAAGGTGCTTATGGATGGGGGAAGCAGTATCAATATTCTTTACTATGATACCTTCCGCCATATGGGGTTGACAGATAAGAATCTTAAACCGTCGAACACCATTTTTCATGGTGTGGTGCCCGGTAAGTCGGCGTATCCAGTGGGCAAGATAGCCCTAGAGGTGGATTTTGGAGATGATCATGATTCAAGGTCAGAAACGTTGACTTTTGAGGTGGTGAAAATCAAGAGTCCGTATCATGCCCTGTTCGGGCGTCCAGCTTATGCTAAATTCATGGCGAGGCCGTGTTATGTTTATTTAAAGCTTAATATGTCGGGTCACAAGGGTCCCATCACAATACATGGGAGCAGGAAGATCGCTTTGGAGTGTGAAGAGGGTGATGCGTCTTACGCTGAGTTGGTTTGTGCCACAGAGGACCTGAAGTTTTATAAAGACAAGCTTGATCCGACCGACATGACTTCTTTGAAAAAACCAACTACGGAGGACGATCCGGTGTTGAAGTTTAAATCGGCTACAGACACTAAGATGGTTGATTTTGTTCCTGGCAATTCATCCAAGCAGTTCAGCATCAGCGCTAACCTGGATCCCAAATAGGAAAGCGTGCTCATCGAGTTCATCCGTGAGAACCGGGACATCTTTGCATGGAAGCCTTCTAACATGCCAGCTGTACCGAGGGAACTCGCTGAGCACACCCTTAATATAGATCCTAAGTTTAAACCGGTCAGGCAGTTTCTCCGCCGCTTCAACGAAGAAAGGCGTAAGGCTATTGGTGAGGAGGTAGCTCGGCTGTTGGCCGCAGGGTTTATCGTGGAGGTCTTTCACCCGGAGTGGCTGGCTAATCCGGTACTAGTCCTTAAGAAAAACGGCCTTGGCATATGTGTGTGGACTACACAGATTTGAACAAATCTTGCCCAGCAGATCCCTTTGCCCTCCCTCGGATTGATCAGATCATTGATGCTACCGCAGGTTGTGACCATTTGTGTTTTATGGATGCTTATCTGGTTACCATCAGATCAAAATGGCAGTTAAGGACCAGGAGAAGACAGCTTTTATAACTCCCTTTGGAGCCTTCTACTATGTCTGTATGCCCTTTGGGCTCAAGAGTGCCCAGGCGACCTATCAGCGTTGCGTCCAGAATTGTCTTCATAAATAGATTGGGCGCAATGTTCATGCATATGTGGATGATATTGTGGTAAAGTCTAGGAAGGAGGAAACATTGATAGATGACTTGAGAGAAACTTTTGACAACCTGCGGGTTTATAAGATGATGCTTAATCCGGACAAATGTGTCTTTGGTGTTTCGGCACGCAAGCTCCTGGGTTTCCTGGTGTCTAAAAGGGGCATTAAGGCTAACCCGGAGAAGATTATAGCTATCACCTCTCTGGCTAAACCGGTGTGTATCAACGTCGTTCAGCGTCTGGCGGGCCGGATTGCAGCTTTGAGCCGGTTTATCAGTCGTCTTGGGGAGAAGGCTATCCCTTTATATCAGATGCTAAAGAAAACGAATGACTTTGTCTGGAGCGATGTGGCGGATAAAGCGTTTGAAGATTTGAAGAGGTAGTTAGCTGAACCGCCTGTCCTTGCGGCTCCGGTCGATAAAGAGCCTTTACTGCTCTATGTGGCTGCTAATGCCCGGGTTGTTAGTGTGGCTATTGTTGTGGAGCGCAAGGAGGCTGGAAAGGAGTATCCGGTTCAACGGTCGGTTTATTATATCAGTGAGGTGCTTATCGAATCAAAGCAGAGATATCCGCATTGGCAGAAGCTGGTGTATGGAGTTTTTATGGCAAGCCGGAAGCTCAAGCATAATTTTCAGGGTCATCCTATCACAGTGGTCAGATCAGCCCCTTTGGGAGACATCATCCAAAACAGAGAGGCGACTAGCCGGATTGCCAAGTGGGCTATTGAGCTTGGACCTCACGGGATCAAGTATACACCTCGCACAGCGATCAAATCTCAAGCACTCATGGATTTCATCAACGATTGGACAGAGTTGCAGGCACCAGGGGAAAAGCCAGATAACACTTATTGGACTATTCATTTTGATGGGTCCAGGCAATTGGAGGGCTCGGGGGCTGGAGTCATATTAACTTCCCCACGAGGTGACAAATTTTGTTATGTTCTCCGCTTAATGTTCCCTTGCACTAACAATGTAGCTGAGTATGAGGCCTTGCTCCACGATCTTCGGATGGCTAAGGAGATGAACTTAAGCCGGGTTAAGTGCTTCGGTGACTCGGACCTGGTGGCTCAATAGGTATTTGGCACTTGGGATTCTAAGGACCCACTCATGGCTGCATATCAATGAGAGGTGGACATAGTGGCTGGTCATTCAAGGGTTATCAAGTTGACCATATAGACCGGCGAAAGAATGAAGCAGCGGACGCTTTAAGTCGTCTAGGCTCTCAGTGTAAACCAGTGCCACCTAATGTTTTCCTCGACGTACTGCATAATCCGTCGGTCAAGATACCCATAGAGGAGGAGTTGGCTATTCCTGACCCGGAGGCCCAGTTGGTGGCGGCTTTACATGTTATACCGGATTGGACAGTCCTGTACTTGGCATACATGAACCGGGGCGAGTTACAGAAGATGAAACCTTGGCCCGACAGATAATCCGGCAATCCAAGTCAATGACCATTATCAATGGGGAGTTACATCATTACAGCATCACAGGAGCAATTCAGCGTTGTGTGTCTCCTCAAGGGGGTTGTGAGATTTTGCGAGAAATCCACGAAGGATATTGTGGTCACCACGCAGGTTTAAAAATCCTTGGTGGCTAAGGCTTTTCGCCACGGCTTCTATTGGTTGACGGCTCACGCTGATGCCGAGGACTTAGTCAAAAGGTGTGACAGTTGTCAGAAATTTGCACACCGCGCTCATGTTCCGGCTCAGGAATTGAGAATGATTCCAATTACTTGGCCGTTTGCAACTTGGGGGCTCGATATGGTTGGACCCTTTAAGAGGTCCAAGGACAAAAAGACCCACCTGTTAGTGGCAGTTGACAAGTTTACCAAGTGGGTAGAAGCAGAGCCAGTCAGTAAGTGTGATGCAGCCACGGCGGTTCAATTCATCAAAAGGTGATATTCCGGTTTGGTTTTCCACACAGTATCATAACTGATAATGGTACTAATCTATCCAAGGGTGATATGGAGGAATTTTGTCAACGTGAGCACATCCGGCTTAAAGTAGCGTCAGTGGCTCACCCCCGGTCTAATGGTCAAGCAGAGAGGGCAAATCAAGAAATTTTGAGAGGTATCAAACCCCGGCTTCTGGTTCCTTTAAAGCGTACGCTGGGTTGTTGGGTGGAGGAGTTACCTTCTGTATTATGGAGTATCAATACCACACCAAAAAGATCTACGGGTTACACGCCTTTCTTCATGGTTTATGGAGCAGAGGCGGTTCTCCCTAGTGACATCCGTCATGACTCACCCCGTGTGATGGCTATTGTTGAAGCCGAGAATGAGAAAGCACGTCAGGGCTCACTGGACCTATTAGATGAGGAGCGTGATTTAGCAGCAGCGCATTCAGCGATTTATCAACAAGATCTCCGACGTTATCACAACCGCCGAGTTAAGACCAAAACTTTTCAAGAAGGCGATTTGGTGCTCCGGCTCATCCAGGATCAGACTGATATGCACAAGTTATCCCCACCTTGGGAAGGACCTTTTGTGGTCAGCAAAAATCGACACAACGGGTCATACTACCTCATCGATGTTCGAGAGCACAAAGACTCACGCAAATCAGAGGAGGAGACTCAGCGGCCGTGGAATATAGCTCTTCTTCGGCCTTACTATACTTGAGCCACAGGCTCTTCTTATGTACATACTTATGACAATGTATATATTATATAATAAACTGGAGCCTCAGTTAAAGCGGGGTCTCTGTTCTTTTTTACATCATGTGTGGTTCCATGGGGGCTTCTACTTACAAAGCGGAGTTTATTAACCCGGCCCATAAGGCCACACAGATATAAAGGGAATCACTAGGGGGCTTGGTCGTATTCGAACCATAGCTACACCTCTTGATCAGTTTAACACGAAAAAGGGATATCACTAGGGGCTTGGTTGTCTTCACACCATAGCTACACCTTTTGATAGGCTTAAAGTCAAAAGGAAATTATGTGGAACTCAAGAGAGTTTGTTGCATCAAGCACAACTCAAACATGGGTAACCACTGAGCATAGCTCAATATTACATGGGGGCTCCTTGCTTCTCAAAGAACAACGAGTTTGCACCCTTGTAATAGGCTATCAAGCCAGGCTTGGAAGCCAGGTGTACTTTTGGTGAGGATATCCTCGCCACTATTGGCCACTTGCTGGATTATCCAACATGCTCCAAGGTTGTGGGTAGGTATGGTATCCGGTGTTGTGTGTATTTTCCATGGCCTATCGAGCCATCCCTCCAGAACGGTTTTGCGCCGCGTAATGGGTTTAGATTTCTTTACTACTATGTCGGACGCCCCGTGAGGGTGCATCCTTTTTGCCCGGACGAGGTGTTGAGTGGAGACTGGTGGTTCCCAGCGAGCTGCTTGAGTTTTTCAAGTGCTTTCCATTGTGCAGTACTTCTATACTATGGTTGCCAAGTCAGCAAAGTGTAGTACGTGATGGCGGTTGATGGCGTTGAGGATTCCTTCGTCCATACAATTACTGCAGAGTATTGAGATCGCATCTTCGTTGCGGCAATCTTTAATCTTGTCCTTGACAAGGAGGAATCTGGCCCAAAAGTGATGGACTGTTTCCTGAGACTGCTGTTGTAGGTATATGAGATCGCGTATATCTGGGTGGGTGGGTGGATTTAAATCCAAACCCTGACCCAATTTGGGATCCGGAGTTTGAGAAATTTGCGAGCTTGATAGTTCGGGCTCCGGGAGATCGACCGATTTTTCAGGTCTGCCATCTGATTTTGGGTTGGGAGGACAAGGCATGTCATTCCGCAGACAGGTATCCGGCTCTTCGAGCTCGGAGATTCGAACATAGTTCGTCCTTAGTATAGAGGGAGAGTTGTTGTTTTGCTCCTCTACTACCGCTATCTGATGGGTGATCGGTGGAGATTTGATTTCTCTCTGATCGGGTTTAAGCCCAATCCGATCATAGTCTGTAGCGACCCCAAAGGCGGCGATGCGATCTAGGAGTTCGTTCAAGGATGACAATTCCGTTGGATCCATCCATTTGGAGTATTCGGAGTCAATTCGGAGGTGATTTTCGATGACCCGAGAAGTCATTGTCGGCTCACCGGCCGAACGGGCGGTCATGATAAAGCCACCCAGCCGGAGGGTTTGGCCTGAAGCCAGAGCTCCTCCGGCGGTGATATTGTCCTTAATCACAAGGCGAGCCATCAACCCTGACTTCGACGTCACAGCAGAACTCTCAATGAAAGCACCAATGTCAGTGTCAAAACCAGCGAATCTCGAGTAGGGGGTCCCGAACTGTGCGTTTAGGGTCGATGGTAACAGGAGACAGGGGACACGATGTTTACCCAGTTTCGGGCCCTCTCTACGGAGGTAATACCCTACTTCCTGCTTGATTGATCTTGATGAATATGAGTATTACAAGAGTTAATCTACCTTGAGATTGTAATGGCTAAAACCCTAGAAGTCTAGCCTATATGATTATGATTGTCTCTGCCTCTACAGACTTAACCCTCCGGTTTATATAGACATCGGGGGGGACTAGGGTTATAGAAAGTCGGTTACAGAAAAAGGAATCTTCATATCCAAGCGCCAAGCTTGCCTTCCACGCCAAGGAGAGTCCTATCCGGGCGAGGGAGAGAGTCTTCGGTCTTGTACCTTCACAACCATTAGTCCGGCCCATGCCAACAGGTCGGACGCCCGAGGACCCCTTAATCCAGGACTCCCTCAGGCGTCGCCTGACATCATCGGCGCAGGCAGCGGCTGGGGACGCCCGCGAGTGCGGTCGATCAGCCGGCAGAAGGCCCTCGGGCGCATGTGGGAACGCATCTGCGACACGGCACCCCGCGCTCCCGAGTCCCGACCCCCGATCGTCTTGCTTGCTAGCCACATACATTGGCTCGCTAACTTTTTTTGACGTGAAACATGAGAATTCTATTGCAAGAATGAAATTCAGTTACATTCAACCCTAAGGCTGCTTACAATAAAGGGTGGACAAGCATCCTTCCAACACTCGGATACCGCTAAGGAAGTAGCATGTTTGGCACAAAGGTCGGCCGTGCCGTTGGCATCCATACTAACATGTTCCACCGAAAAAGAAGCAAAATTTGCAGCTCTCTCCCTAATTTACTTGAACATAGGCGTCACAATATATCTTGTACTATGACGAGAAAACAAGAGGTTCACCACCTCTAAACAATCGACCTCCATCATCACATGTGAGAAACCCCTCAGTTGGGCAAATATAACTCCCTCGCATAGCGCAAGCACTTCGGCAATGAAAGGGTTGGTGATACCAGGTAGAGGTTTGCTCCATACGCCCAAAACGGAGAGGTGCGACTGTGCTACCCCGCCTCCTCCTCCTACCTGCATCAAAGCATCCATCGGTGTTAATTTTAACCCAACCAGGTTCCTGTGGTCGCCAAGCATGACATTCATGAGTGCTATATCTATCTCCTGGAAGATCCAAGAGAGCCAGGTCCTCCCTCGCCCTCTTGATTGCCTGAATTGGGTTATATCCGCCCTCATCATGGGTCCAACGATTCCTCGACGACCATATTGCATGCATGATCGTGATGATTTGACATCGTCCCGTGGTGGAAAACCTTGTATCCACCAGTAAGTCTGGGGACCATGTGGTTGGATGCAATGACGGCAGCTTCAGGTCCAAGACCTCCCTCGTTGCTGCCCAAAAACTCTTAGCATGAGAGCAATGCACTAGGGCATGCATTAGGTCTTCGTCCATAGCTTTACATAGATCACATACTGAAGTAGTTCTTATGTGCCTGTATTTCATAGTGTCATGGTCAGGGAGAATACCACGAAGAACTCTCCACCAGAATACACGAACTTTTGGGATTACGTTGAGTTTCCATAGGGCTGTCCACAGCTGTTTTTCTGACGATGAAATCTCCGCTACGGTCCCTTCCTCTAGAGCATGCCGCTCGTCCTGAGTCACCAGAGCACGATAAGCCGTTTTTACAGTGTATTCACCCGATTTCTCAAAGGCCCAAGCCAAAGTATCTTCGCCACCTCTAGCTCGAATTGGGATATTCAATATCGCTTCAGCGTCTGGAGCCAAGAAGTTTCTTTTAACTAACTCCACATCCCAAGTGCCTATATTAGTATCGATCAATTCTGAAACACGGGCTAGGGAATCATTCCCTTGTCGGCCCACAGGTTTGAGCGTGAAAGTAGATGGTATCCATCTATCATTCCATATAGAAACTGATTCACCAGTGCCAATGCGTTCAATCAGACCAAGTTCAAGCGCCGATCATCTCGCCACGATAGCCTTCCAAGTGGCCGACGCCGAAGCGGGTGTATGGGCTTGCATAAAATCTGAATCTGGGAAGTACTTCCCCTTCAAGACACGCGCACACAGTGAGTGTGGGTCAGTTAGGAGTCGCCAAACATCAGCCACACGGGTTACCACTACAAGGGGGCAATACTTTGTCCCATGAGAGCATTTGCATCAGGGCTCCGCAACGGACCGAATGGACGGCTCGGTCAGTGTCCCGAAACAAAAACACAACTTAGCTGGACTCATCAAGCCAGCTTCGGACGTCCGGTGGATGGTCCGGTCACTGTCCAAATAAAAAGAAGGTGTGCTTTGGTTTATAAACTTGAAAGGATTTATGAATCTTCATACAAACGGTGTAAAATGCAACCTGTCTCTTTTTAATAAAAATGGTAAATATGGACAACTAAAAAAACACAGTAACTTTTGAAATTGAGTTCAAAAACAGATTTGAATTTCCAAGTTCTTTGATTCCATAAACCAGAAACTCAGTAAATTGTAGTAATAACTTCCAAACTTTGCTTACACCACGGCCTAATTTCGTTCAAAGAGAGACACCAGTTGATCTATCTCGATCGGATCTTAATTCTGCAAGACCAAAACTAGCTAGCTAGACTATAAACTGAGACACCACGACCGTTCAAAAGAAATACAGTAGAAATATATTAGAAACTAATTTAGACAGCACGGGCCAGCTTCTTCCTCGTCCGACGACTCATCGTCGTCTCGGCGCCACTTGCGGTCTTTGTCGCGTCCTCCACCCCGACGCTGTTGTAGCTGGTGCCGTCAGAGAACTCCGGGCAGCCCTTGTCGAAAGGGATCTCGAGGATCGTTTTCTGAGCAACGGCCGGCGCGGCGGCCACCCGCTGGCGGGCAGAAAGATGCGCGAGGGCCCATATTGCTGACACAGCTCGTCGAACTGCCGGTCGTCGAGCTGCTGGTCATCGTCGTACTGCTGTGGCCATGGCTTTGCTCGCGCTAACGGGCCGCCGGCCATCTTCTTGGAGGAACTGGTGCGAGTCTGTCGTAGCCGCCGGCTTCTCTGTTCGCGGAGGACGATCGTGGAGGACGATCGAATCGGCCGAGCAGAGCGCACTCGTACGTAGGCAAAGGCTGTGATCGGGGGTGGAAGGAAGCGGACGGGTTGTTGCTGAATTTGTAGTGCGAAGTCGAGCTATTACATGCCCCTCGACGGGCCTGTTGGAGAGGACTCGGAATCCGGCTCCGGGTCCTGCTCGGGCGGCAGAGCAGAGTCCGCCTCGGTTCAGGTAAAGAGACGCACCGATCCGGTTAGATTCACAATTCCTAAAACCATGCTTCAAAGAGAACCCAAGCTTGTAGTCTGACCGGCTCTCACCATCAAACATGAAACGCTAAAATCTAAACCCGTGGTTTGATCCCTAATGGGCTGTGGATACAGTCACACGCACAAGCCATAATTCATTACTGATATCACATACGATTATGCTCTGTACACGGTACAGAATGTATTGTGTGTTCATTTGAAACTTCATGTGCCGGAAAAAAAATGTTCAGACACAACTTGAACTTCTTGCCCTGTAACATCTTTTAAACAATGTAAAAGTGTAATATGTTTACACATCGTGGGTCATCTTGCGAAACTTATCCATTTGCCTGCGATGAGATGGTGATGGACATGATGTCATCCTTACTCGTGCTCGGGAGGACGAACGACAACCCCTTGTACGCGATGCCGCCAGGACCCATGAACATGAGTCTTTCCCGAACGAAATCAGTGTTGTGGATCGCCAGACGCTTGATGGTGTCCTGGATTAGGGCTCGCTCACCATATCGTCTCACGCCTAGGTGGGCCGGGCCGAGGATGCTCATGGCAGTTCACGAGTAGGCCATCAAAAGAGGGCCCATGGCACGTAGAAGAAATATTTCCAAAGACTTGGCGCATACTCCAAGATTTAGAGGTCGTCTAAAACATGTTTTACCTTCTACACGGCCAACCTAACTATAACCCTAGACACACGGAACCTATATAAACCAATGGGTAGGGCTCATAGACAACACACAAGAATCTCATGGTAGATCAACTTGTACTTCGTACTCCATCCAAATCAATACAACACAAGTAGGATGTAGGGTTTTATCTCTTCAGAGAGCCTGAACCTGGGTAAAACTCGATTTTGTCCATGTTACCATCGCATCTAAGCTACTAGTTCGTAACTATAACCCTAGACACACGGAACCTATATAAACCGATGGGTAGGGCTCATAGACAACACACAAGAATCTCATGGTAGATCAACTTGTACTTTGTACTCCATCCAAATCAATACAACACAAGTAGGATGTAGGGTTTTATCTCTTCAGAGAGCCTGAACCTGGGTAAAACTCGTGTCCATGTTACCATCGCATCTAAGCTACTAGTTCGGGATCCCTTACTCGAGATCTGCCGAAATTGACTCCATCGACACACTCAACTAGTGAGGTCTAGGTAGAGGTATACACACGGCAACGAGGCCTCCATCCGAGGAGGACGAGAGGTGGAGATATGGAGGGAGCCATCGATATCGGGGCAGTGGAAGGGTCGCGAGGTTAAGGGCGAGCTCACCAGAGGAAGAGGGAGATGGAGATCTCACCAAAGAGAAGGCGGCAACCGTCGGTGGTTAGGCATCTCTAGACAACACTGTTTTGTGCTGCCTCTTAGTCGCTTTGTTTTTTTTGTGGGATTTTGATTGCAAGTAGTTACCGTACTTCCTATTGGCAACATGAGCAGGATTATTCATCATGCTAGACCTGAATGAATTGCAATGCATGCATTGATCCTGGGAGGAATTGAACATGAATGTGCTTGTGCTCTTCAGTCTCAATTGAATGGCTGACTCCACAAGTGACAAGTTACTGTACTACTAGTTGTTTCCATACTAGAGTACTCCCTCCGGAGATTTGAAGGTACAATATTACATGAGTCGTCTTTATAATTACAATGTGTGGGAGATTTTCGAAAACCCCTCCCGCTGCATAGGTTCTACTTATCCAACCTCAGACTGTTTCTTCATAGGATTCTTTTCTTTTTTGTCAAATTTTTGCACCCAAGGCCAAGCTTTAACCAATTCGGGATCAAAATCGGATAATTTCGGTCCAGTACAGTTGAATTAAAAAGCATAGCCAAATCTTGGCCTTGGCTGCGGTTTTCCATAAAAATCAGATTATTCCCACATAGCTGAATTATTCTTCAAAATCATAGCTGAATTGCTCTTAAAAAATCCTAACTAAATCCCCACATGCATACACAAAAATCATGACATGGCTGAATTACAAATAAAATGTGTTGTTCCTACATGAACAAAATCGACCGTTTGACAACTTACCTTCCTCGGCGGTCCGTCCCGGCCTGGTTTAGTTCTCACCACCATCACTGCCAACTCCCAGGTCCAAACCCTCGCCAGGGCTATGTCTCACCTATTGCAAGACGAGCTGCCGTCTCACCTCTAGAGTTGCAGCTAACGGGCCGGCCCAATGTACCTTTTCTGAAGTGGTTTTGGGAATCTTCTATGAACTTGTTTTAGAAGCTTTTGCATGGTTTTTTCCTTTTTTTTATTGTGTGTTTTCTGTATTGGTTTTATTTCGTTTCTTTGGGTTATTTTTTTCAAATACATGTAAATTTTTTAATACATGTTGTACATTTTTTATACACTGGGAATATTTTGATATATGTTGAAAATTTCCTCAAATACATTTTGCTCATTTTTTAAATAAATGTTAAACACTTTCCAAATACATGTTTAATTTTTTGGATATACGTTAAATATTTTCTTTAATATAGGTGAACATTTTTCAGATACACCGTTGGACATTTTTCGAGTACACATACATGTAAATGTTTTTTTTAAAACGTGCCAAACATTTGCTAAGTGTTAGAACATTCTTTTTAAATGTCTTTATATATTTTAATGTTACGATTTTTTTAGTTACACAAATATATTTTTTAGAATGTACTATAACATTTTAAAATATGTCACGAACATATATTTTTTTATCCGTGAACATTTTCTTTAAATGTAATCAAACATTGATTTAATGGTACAATAAATTTTTATATATTAAAAATATATTGTAATTTTTAATAGATTACATTGCAGAAATAGTTTTGAAGATGTCACAAACATATTTTTGAAAAGCTTGATCATTTTATAAATGTCACAATTTTTAATAAAATTGTGTGAACAAATTTTTTACACTAAATGAATTTTTTCTAAATGCGTGATGAATGTTTTAACTTTTTAACTAAATTAATTTGTCGAAATATACTCCTCCGTCCCAAAATAAGTGTCTCAACTTTGTACTAACTACAAAGTTGAGACACTTATTTTTGGGTATGTCTCTAGAATATTTTCAAACAGAAGAGAAAAAATAAGAACGAACAAATGAACGTCAGGACAGCCGTGCAACTCCATCGAACGAACCAAGAAGCAAACGTGCGAAAACGAACGGAGCAAACTGGGCCGGCCCACTACAGCCACAAGCGAGACAAAGACGCTCCCCCAAACCCTCGCTCGCCGGCAAACTCCGGCCGTCGCCCGATCCCGCCGGCCGCCGCGCCCCTCGGCCGGCGGCTACCACCGACCACTCTTGGCCTCGAGACGGGAGGCCAGCCCAAAGTCAGGCTGCGTCTGTCCCCCAGCCCCTGCTCCCCCTTCCGGCCCCTTCCTCCGGACCGATCCAGCACCCCAGTCGCTCGCTCCCCATCAATCAAGGAGCAGGGGGCAGAGATGGCGGCCATGGGCGACGACCTGCGGCTGGACTTCGACAAGCTCCCCATCAAGCGCCTCGAGGCCATCGACGAGGCCGGCAACGAGCACTACCCGCCGTAAGCCCGCCCCCCT
>NC_041392.1:663135130-663174121 GCF_002162155.2 Triticum dicoccoides | reverse complement strand
CCCTCCCTTCCCTCGGTCCAAATCGGCTGCTCACCGGTGAGCACACGGCCGCAGGGACGGCAGCAGCGAGGCACAGCGGTTGGCGGCGATCCGCCGCATCGACTTCTCCTGGGTCGTCGAGCGGGACGCCAAGAAGGCCAAGAAGGCGGCGGCCGATGACGCCGCCCGCAAGGCCTGGCCATGGCAGGGCCTCCACGAGAGCCTGCAGCTGGCGCAGCAGGAGCTCACCGTCATCCTCGACCTCATCTCCACGGTCCGCCCACATCTCCGTCCGTGCGCATCTCGGCCTCATGACAGACCTCGTATGTTAGATGCGATGATGTTCCTGGTTATTGTGGATGGATAACAATGCAGGTCGAGGCGAACGACACCGTGGCCGTGGCGGCGACCATCTCCAAGCCCAAGCCGCTGCCGGACGAAGTCCTCGCCGACATGGCCGTCTCCGCCGCCACCAAGCTCCAGCACCTTCGGGTATGGCCTGTTAATTTGCAGTAGAAACTAATAGACCATTTGTATCCAGTTAGTACAAGACAGACAAAATGGGAGCAGAAGTAAACTGCAATAAAAGATGTTTCAAGTAGTTCACGCTTGCCGCCTCAAAAAGAAAAAAGAAAAAAGACAGTTGAAGTTTGAACTTACACCATGGACCCTAATTATTATGCTCTGTTCTGCAATCTCAGCATCTGGGACGGTACTTCAAGCAATCGGCCAAAACGATGGGGCAGCAGTTCCAGAAGGAGGCTAGGTTCTATGGCTCATTGATCAGGTTTTTTCTTGTTTCAGGAATTGTGAATTTCAGCTATCACGTAAGTAGTGATGTTTGTACCATGACCAGTGTTGTTGGATTGGCAGGTTGCAACAGAACTGGAAAGTTAAGAGGCAGCTTGGGAATGCTCCAGGAAGCAACAGCTTCATGTTTGATGTAGTTGACACTTCTCAGTTGGACACGGCTGAGATGCCCCGATTGTCGTCATTGTCTTTGGTTCCAATCGATCAGGACTCGTCAGGTACTTTGTCTGTACAAATCCCACAAAAGTCATGCCGTTTCTTGAGCCTTCAATTTCATGGGGACAGTGCAAGCGGCGTGGAAAGCTACACTTGCAAAACGAAAGGTGTCTCAAGCACCACTTGTTCTGCAGCTGAAGATGATGCCTCGGAGAATGATGATGTCAATAAGTCTGTCAAACAGGCGCATTCCATTCTCCGCAATATCCACAAGTCAATATTTGAGGAGCAGGTTGTCTAAATGCTTTTGATTTACTGCATACCTGTCTTTTGACCAACTAGAGTTCCATGAAAATTTATTGCTGTGACAAATTCTGCCCTCTCCATTCGTCATTCTTATCTACCATACTACCTTGTGCTTAGCTAAGTGTATGCCTTTGTAGGTATTTGATATGGTGATCCGTGAGACATTTGTCCAAACTCAAGGCGTCAACGTAACTGGAATGTGTGAGGATTTTCTCCAATTAGCCATTGGCCAGGAGAGTTTGTTGTGCCTTTCGCTTGCGAATTCTGGACAGGACAGTGACTCGGAAATGGCGGGCCATGAAGAGCACACTAATTCAGAGGCGAATCTTGTGTTAGCCACCACCAATGGGAAGCAGGAGCCTTTAAAAAGCAACCCCTCAGGGTTTCTTAACCCGAAAAGTCTGGAGATTTACCTGCTACATATGTTCCATGACAACATTCTTAAGAAAGTCAGGGAGAAATATCGTAATATTGTTCGCAACCAGAGTCCTGCTCACACTGCAGAGCCTGCAGGTGACGAGTGTGGCTTGCTAGGCCATTTCTGCATGACAGTTGCTCATAAAATATTTTCAAATAAAGTGCAGCTGGAGCTGGAGAGTGTGGTATAACTACTATTTTTTTCTGTTCATCAATGTAGCAGTATATATACCATGGGTATAGACTGGGGTATCTAACTTCCTTTTTATTAGTGCAGGTTAGCAGGGTTCCGTATCTCCATCTGCAGTCCCTTCCTACGTGGCATTCTCGAACTTCTTCCTGGTCTATCTGCCTAAGAGTTCCGCAGCCTATTTTAGCTGCTGACCGACTCACGAAGCCTTCGGACAATGGTGAGCCTAAATACAAATCTTCCAGGAGACAGTTCAACATGAAGATTGTCTTGAAGGATGGCCAGATAAGTTTGTTGGGCGAAGGTTCTCCGAGCATTGCTGGATCATTGACCAGGAAGCCCTCAGATGGGTATCTGATAAACAGTTACAGCTGTGACTTGGAGGACCTCCCAACGATGGTTCTGCAGCAGGTAAACTTGTGATGAAACTTCTTGAGTTATTATCTTTCTATCATGGCTAGATTAGTTTACCAATGTTACTACTGTTGGGAGTATTTATGATTCAGAAGGGTGAAGCACCATTTGTGCCTGGATAGCGCATGAACCACTTGACCATATCATGATCAAATTTAGTAAATGCAAGTGCCCTGTGATTGGCTGCAATGTTCATTGTTCAGTCCCTGCACTCCATGCAAGTTTCTCTGACTAGTAGAAAGTGTTCGAGTTCCAGTATGGCTTCAGGGCAGATTGCAGAGAATTCATATGATGATACATTTTAGGATCTTTGCCATGCTTCCGTTTTACAATAGAAGTGTTGCTTCAAGATCTACTTCATCATGATAGTGTACTGAGCACATGATCTGCACATATATGTATGTATCTGCAGGTGGCGAGCCAGGTGATAAACTGGCTCCACGAGGAGGCGCAGGTCCTGGGGATGAGTGTGACGAGGGACTTTTTAGGCCTCTACTTTGACCTGGACCACGGCGACACGACACTGGGCCTGGTGGGGCACATCGACCCGGATGATGCTTATGGGTGCGTGTCGTGGTACCTGACGGTGGACCACCTGGCGGAGGAGGACGGGAAGGCGCCGGCGACGGACGACCCGTGGGCGGAGGAGAAGTGCAGGTTCCTTGGGTACCTATCCCTGGAGGTGCTCCACTCCACCCTCATGGACCTCATCAACCTGTGTGGCACCGCGCCCACCCGCTGAGATGATGATAGCAGTGCTGGATCCATTTCTTACTGTGCGCATTGACTGACTGATGCTGGATCTGGAGTTGTCAGAGGCATAAGCTGTTGTATTAAGGAAAGCACATTCGACTAGTTGGTAGCATCAGTGAGAAGGTTCCAGAATCTAGACCTCTTTTTTGGCTACCCTAAGGATAGTTTGTGGGCAGGTCAATCTGTTACAAGTTGGTACTTTCTAGAGTTGATCTTAGATTCAGAAAACACAAGCTAGCACTGTATTCTCATACAATTGATGCCATCTATATATAATATATCTGAGACTCCCTCCCTACTTGCGCAATCTTTTGCCTCTCTTGCTTAAGAAAAAATAAATTTGTTCGGCTTCCTGGAAATTTTGGACGCGTTTGCTCAGGCGGCATAATTGCATTTCTTTAGGGAAACTACGTTGCTTTATTGATCAGTGATGTTCATTCGAACTGTTACAATATCATGAGGCTTTAACAACCATACATGCCTCCCAAAGTTTAAAGAAACAAAAATTTAGCTAAACTATCATCCTCGAAATTAACCCATCTTGATTCATACATGAAATGACTCCTAAAAATCATCTTTGCGTCCTATGAGTTTTCTGATTACCACCGCATTTTGACCCCGGGCAGCCGGCACGCTCAAGCTCAACAATATCCGTGATGCCAGTAGCACTATCCGAAGAGATGAGAAAACTCTGAATATTCGAATAAGATGCACCACTCATATGATTCAAAGTGATAGAGGAGGAGCCGAGGTAGAGTCCCTCACGATTTCTGCATACTGTCGCCACAGCAGCACGCAGCCCCCTGTTTAGCTACAACTGCATCCACATTGATTGACTTGCGCACAAACCTCCCTTATAGGGTAGCAAAGAGAAAACGGATCACATGTACAGGGCGTCACGTTAGCATATAAAACCAAATTTTGAATGGACAGCAATATCGGGGGAACATTCCCTGGGAGTGTTTTCCTAGCAAACGCTCGAATTGCCATGCAATATGATCTAAAGTTACCATGAAATTTTTACAAGAATCACCTGTATTTCAGAGACGTTCATGACACGGCGGCCATGGTTGGTCCCGTGCAGCTATGTGATCACGTCAGTTTCGATGGTCCTCACGTTTTTATAGGCCCCATAGTGATGTTGCTCGCGTCACTCGCCGTCGGCATGCACGATATCCAATTGCACATTGTCGTTGACTCATTGTACAGGTGAGCCGAGCCCATAACCCTCACACACTATTTTTTTTTCATTCCCCTGATAAAGAGCAGTATATTAATATCATTAGACATTAAACTCGATTGTCTTTATTATTGTGTACTACTTAGTGGTCTAAATGCTCTTATATTTCTTTACAGAGATAGGACATTCTATTGGAGTTGTGGTTGAGTTATCAAGGTCGATGTAACCAAAGCATGAAACTCCATCTGCTACATACAAGGCATGCCATACACCACAACTAAAGAGATCAAATGGATTAGTTGCATGACATGATAAACCATAAGGACACACCAATTGATTATGATGTTGACCAGATAGGATTATTCAGAAGAAAGTTCGCTATCACTAAATGATGCTATTGTGACGTTTGTTAAATCTTCAAAGTGTAAAGGTAGTATACATACAAAGCTGGAATTCAAACCGACCATTGTGTACGGACAACAAATGTGCTTGTTCTCGTTCCACAATACCACTAATGTCAGGAGTATCAACGTTTAATGGCCACGCCACAATATTAGTGTGTTGCGTAAGATGGTTTTGTAGCAAAATTCACAGTACATTTGACAAAAAGAATGACCGAATGATGTTTTGAAAAGAGGTATGCTTCGGTACACCCCCTTAAAAGGATTTTTGAATGTAGATAAACATCACATAATATAGCTTATCCCTTTGATAAAAAAGTGAAATAATTTCAACTAATGAAAACACGATGACTTTTGAAATTGAGCACCAAAACGTTTTAGAAATAATTTCTGAGTTCTTTAATTCCACAAATCATAAACTCCAATTGCAACTTTTAATAGTTCCTATGGACTGTAAGTTCCGTCGACATCCTAATTTCGTTCAAACGAGAGGCACTAGTTCATCGATCTGAATGACTGGATCGGATCCCAATTCTGTAGTAAGACCTTGCCTAATACCTAGCTTAACTGTGAAATATGACACCACAACCTTTCAAAAGAAATACAGTAGCAGCAGCAGTAGTAGAAACTAATTTAGACGGCAGCATGGGCCAGCTTCTTCCTCATCCGACGATTCATCTTCGTCTCCGCGCCACTCGCGGCGTCCACCTGATGCCGTTGTAGCCGGTGCCGTCGGAGAACTCTGGGTAGCCCTTGTCGAAACGGATCTCGAGGATCGTCTTCTAGGCAACGGCCGGCGTGGCGGCCAGGCGGTCAGAACGATGTGAGGGTGCATATCTCTGACACAGCTCGTCGAACTGCCGGTCGTCGACGTCGACGTCGACGTAGTGCTGCTGTGACTGTGGCTCCGCCGGCGCTAACAGGCTGGCCATCTTGGAGGAACTGGTGCGAGTCTGTCGCAGCCGCCGGCTTGCGTGTTCGTGGAATTGGAGGACGATCGAATCCGCTGATCAGAGCACACACTTATACGTACGTAGGCAAGGTTGTGATTCTGGGTGGAGCGAAGCGGACGGGTTCTCGCTGAATTTGTAGGGCGAGCCGAGGTGCCTAGTTGAGGACTCGAATCCGGCTCCGGGTCTTGCTCGGGCAGCGAAATCTGCACGATACAGAGCAGAGTCCGACTCGGTTCAGTAGAAAATAAGGTGTGTCTAGGGCACATCTAGATATTATTGCACATTTAAATGAGTGAATCAAGTATAAAGAGAAAAAGAAAAAAGAAAAAGAAAAATATCCACACGAATCTCAACATAAGATCAATTACATAGGACTTAGATGTGCAATACTTATGGCACATCTAGATGTGCTTTAGCAAAACTGTAGAAAATAAGCAGAGATCCGGACATTGTTTAAACAATTTGTCTAATTCCCATCTAGATGTTTTCTAAGAATGTCACGTATAAACTCACACAAATAAGGCAGCAACAAGGAACAAAAAAAAGAAAATTGGGACAAAAAAAATAGACCACAAACATAGTGAACATCAGGTTAGATGTGACGATGTGTCATAGACAGACCCTTGTTCAAACTTAGTTTCTTTCTAAAAAGAGGTAATATCATCAGGAGTCACAGAACTTGCGATCAATGTTCAGTTTGGTGCTAGTACTTTAAAAATACGGAATTGTCGATGTTCAATTTGATGTTAGTACTTCAAAAATACGGAATTGCAGTCACTTAACTTGACTCGAGCGTGCAGATACGGTTACAAATACATATGCAGGTGTATTCATGTGTATGACCCCACTTGTCATTGAGTGGGGGGCTAGGCCTAGGAGTGCCACATTTTGCCACACATTTCTTGCAACACTTGTCTAAGGTTAGTTTTTTAAAATGAGAACCACGAGTTGGCAAGTCTAAGAGAATCTTACCACACTTTTTGAGTGTATGTCATGTGGGGCCCTAGTGTGGCAAAAAGTATATTGCCTAAGGTAAGGCTTGAACCAAACATCCTCCTAAGTTGATCAAAATTGTCTAACCTTAGGTGTGGCAACATGTGGCAACCATAGTCACAAACCAAACAGCCCCAATGTGACACATTTTTGCAGAAAACCACTCATGAATTTTTATTTGCAAAAAAACAAACAAACGGCAATACTACTCGTGGATGCTAAAATTAACTAAGAAAAGAGGGGAGCGCCGGGTCACGAACCCGCGGCCCATACTGACCACGCAAGTATGTTTAGCCACTATAGCATTTCTGGTCATTGTTATAGTTTATCGAGAGAGGATCTGATCATTTTGGGTTATTTTAGCGCTTAGGCACATCTTTGGTCTTATATAATTTTGTTATTTGTAGATGTGTTTATATTTTGTGTGTGTGTTGTGTTGGCTATGTGCATCCTAACTATACAGAGACCGGGTGTGTGCTCACTGTGTTTGTATCCTCTTGATACTTCATTTTGAGTCAATAAAATCCATCCTTTATCGAAAAACAACATTTTTGGCCAATTGTACGATGTAGAAAACAAAGTTATATTTATCAAAAGAAGACGTTATTTATTTTTTCGCAACATGAGCACTGGGTCCCACCTGTAATTGCAGAGAGAAAATTAACACGAAAAATATGACCCACACAGGTCTCAAACTCGTGAACTAAGGCTAAGACAAATGCTGCGCTAGCCACTACAACCCCGAGCTAAATACATTTACAATTTATAACTACACTTAATGTAGTAGAATAAAGAGATCGTGGAGATGAAATGGGCTATGGTCAGTGCAGTCCATTATACGCTTGTTTGTGTCTTTAAGAAATATATGTAAATTATAATTATAGTAATAAATATAACATTAAAATATTTGTGTGTTATAAATACTGTACATGCAAAAGAAATGAGCTACTTTTAAAATTGTTCATGTAATATTTAAAAAATATTCATATGTTAAATAATAGTCCCTCCGTCCCAAATTATTTTTCACATGAATGGATAAAAATGGATGTATTTAGAACTAAAATACATCCAGATACATCCATTCATGCGGCATGTAATTCTGGATGGAGGGAGTAGGAGTATTTATGAATTACAAAAAATGTTTGTAACACTTAAATAATAAAAATATTTAAAAATAAAAAATTGTTTTAATTATACAAACATTTCAATAAGTATTCACACAATTATACAGTTCCAGTGTTTGTACAATTAATAATATTCATTATTTAAATTTAAACTGTTGAATATTCCTAAATATTTAGTAAATATTTGTTTTCATAATTTTGTAAAATTTAAATATATGCACAAATGTATATATTTTTGAATGCATTAAACATTTTTAATTAACATTTTTAGTGTTGGTATTAACTAAATATTTTTATATAATACACAGATTTATATTTGAATGTTTTTACTAATGCTTGTTTTTATGTATAAGACTTTTAGAACATAACTTCATTAATTACATTTTACAAATACCTTGAGAAAATAGAAAATAACAAAAAAAAATAGCGCGTGCAGAATGGGCTACATTATCTCCAGTCTATTTAAGCTCCAATGCATCCGCGTGCAGTACATGTAACATTTTTAACCTTGGTTGATTATTAAATGTGGTCGGTGGAGTGGGCCTCACCCCTTGTGGGACGATCCCTCGAGAATGTCTTTAACACTAATGCAGTTTTCATCATTTCCATTACTCTCTTGCTCTTTGTTACAATCACTTGCACTCCAATTCTTTCTCACAAACAATTTTTAACTTTCACCATCACAACACTCTTCCTTGTTATCAAAGATAACTTGCATAAACATTGCGGTGAACCTCTGTAAAGCAAACACCATTTCCTCAGCTCTTCATGGGATTGATACTCTTACTTCAAAAGCCGCTAACCAGCCCCATGCACTTGTAGGAGTCAGCATTATATGCACTAATTATAGCAATACCTTAAAAGTTATTATTTTATCCTGAAAGTTTGTTACTTCTATGTGAAGCAATTATTTAAGATAAACCCACAATTCTTATTTGGGGAATAGAAGTGTTCCTATTCAAAGGAATCTCATAAATGTCAATTAGATAAGGATTATGTCCACCTTATCAACTCATTAATTATTACTTAATGGTTGCCAACATGACAAAACAAAATTACCAGTTCTGGTTTTTCATATACAAAGCTAACTATATAAATAGACATGTCTACCGAATCCGGCCTCATATATATCAAGTTATCAATCCAACGCTGACCTTCTACATCTCAAGTCGCCAATCCAAGTATACCCATGGCACGCAAGACGGCATTAGTTGTTGTATATATGTTCATATTAGCCGTCATCTTCTGTTATAGTAAGTACATAACATAGTAGAAACGCGCTTCAAATATTTTATCTTCTCATGGAATTTTGTTAGTACAGGTACTAAAGCTAGGTGTAATCAACACCGCTACAAACTTCCTGGTCGTTGTGATGGTATAAAATGTTTGAATTTTTGCATAAAATAAAAGTACCAAGATGGGACATGCGGTTTTACTGGCAATCTTGGTGAAATTCTTTGCTACTGCATTAGCTGCGATGATAAGACTTCAGTTGATCAACTAGCGGTGCCACTAGAAGGGGACAAAAATGGCGCATGAATATGCATGTATGATGGACAAATCACTAGTGAAACATTAGTGCTCTTAGTGAGGTTGACGCCTTTAGCATGAAAATAAATTGTTGTTGACTCTAAAAAATGATGTTGTTGTGACAGCATCACTTCAAAGATAATAAAAAGAGAGAGGTTGTTTCTTTCCCTTTTACTAATGAGCTGCCGGTATGCTAATTACTTCCTTGAGAAAAATAAAGCTTAAAAAATGGAGCTGGCCACATCAGCACTTCAGAAAAAATGTGAGAGTGGCTGTTTCTTTAGGGTTCCATGAGAAAAACAAAAGGCTTAAGGCAAAACGAAGCATGTCAAAGCAACACTTCATCAAAACAAAACAAAGTTCTCATCTCACGATGTTAGTGAAAACAATATTTCGTCCACTTTATAAGAACAACTCATGTTATTTCGTCCGCAATAACCAAAAAGAAGAACTACTCGGATTACTTCGCCCACACAAAAGAAACTTCACTATGGCTAAACATAACAAACAGTTTATTCTTAAGAAGAGTGAGATCAGTCATTGTGCCACCAAACCAAACAAATCGGTACAGTCAATAGATGAAGATAACATGTTGCAACTCCCACTCCACGGGTAACTATCAGAGCCTGCTGAGCTACTGTTTTTCTGGGATGATGAACTGCCGTTGCTGATGTGCTAACTTTCTGTCCAGTACAATAGTAGAAACTAATTTAGACGGCAGGGGGCAGCTTGTTCCTCATCTGACGACTCATCTTCGTCTCTGCGCCACTTGCGGCGTCTGTCGCGTTGGTCACCCCGACGCCGTTGTAGCTGGTGCCGTCGGAGAACTCTGGGTAGCCCTTGTCGAAACGGATCTCGACGATCGTCTCCTGAGCAACGGCCGGCGCGGCGGCCAGGCGGTCAGAAAGATGGGAGGGCCCATATCGCTGACACAGCTCGTCGAACTGCCGTTCGTCGAGCTGCTGCTCGTCGACGTCGACGTCGTCGTAGTGCTGCTGTGACTGTGGCTCCGCCGGCGCTAACGGTCTAGCTGGCCGCCCCTCGCCTGCCATCTTGGAGGAACTGGCGCGAGTCTGTCGGAGCCGCCGGCTTGCGTGTTCTTGGAGGACGATCGAATCCGCCGAGCAAAACGCACGCGTACCTACGCAAAGGCAAGGTTGTGATCCTGGGTCTGGGTGGAGCGAAGCGGACGGGTTCTCGCTAAATTTGTAGGGCGAAGTGGAGCTACGTGGTAGTGGACTCGGAATCCGGCTCCGGGTCCTGCTCGGGCAGCGAAATATGCACGATACAGTAGAGAGCAGAGTCCGCCTCGGTTCAGTAGAAAATAAGCCGAGATCCGGACAGAGTCCAAGCTTGGTTTCTCTCTGAAGTATGGTCAGTGGGAAGGAGGGTCGGCCTCTCTGGGACCATATTTTTGTTTCCACAGCACAGAAGAGTTTTGTGCGTTGTTCATTATAAAGAAGGAGGAAGACACGAACCAGGTTCAGAGTACAACAGTATTACAAGCTGAACTGACCTGTGCTACGGTGGTTGGCAGTTACTACTACCTCCCAGTACTTTTTCAGTACCTATCCCCTAATTTCAATGTTCAATATCTTGATTTCCTATCACAGTGCTCCTTCTACTTTGATAGAGTGAATTGCAAAAAGCCATCACATTTGGGGCATCGATTGCGGAAAACCACGAGGTCGCTAATCATTTGCAAAAAACACCGCACATTGAGTAAACTTTTTACAGTGTGCACTGATCGACCGATTTGCTTCGTTTGAGTGCGTTTCCGACAGCTAGGGTCCGGTTTCCCCCTACTTGGCATAACGGACCGCAAACGGCGCCGTCTGGTCGAGACGACTTGGTCGGCTTGCGTCGGTCGGGCCGACCGTGCCGCCCCCACTCCACTTCTCCCTCACTCTCTCCTCTGCTCTCCCTCGCGCTCTCAACCTTGCTCTACCTCCTCTCGTCTTTCCACTCGCCGCCGGCCGCCATGGTGTCTTGGAGCGACGGCTCGAGCAGTGAGGACTCTGACGTGCAGATCATTTCTTCGTACGACTCCCCTATTAAGGGTCAGTTGGTTCCACCAGGACTGCATTTAGGGTTTGGATTTGGGCATTTTGGATTTAGGGTTTGAGCTTGATTTAAACAAGTACATTTGTGTTGCCCAGATCCCACCAACAATGGATGACCCGTTGTTCACTGGTGCTGCTGACGATTTGAGGTTGATGTGCGAGCATGGCAAGCCAGGGAAGAAATGTGTTGCATTCCAGGGGATAAGGGGATAAGCACTGGGAGGAGGTTCATTGCTTGTGCCCTAGAAGTAAGTTAGCAAATTAGTTGCAAAGTGAAACCTCTCCTGTGTGTAGTATAGTTCATCTGTTCTAGGGTTAACTGTTCATGTTCGGTTCATGTTCTAGGGTTTACTGTTCATTGCTCATAGTTCCTGTTCATGGTTCATTGATACTGATTTATGTTCATAGTAACTGTTCATGTTAGGAAAATGCTCGGCCATGTAATTGGGTGAGAACCTTTCAGCCATGTAATTTTAATACTAATTATGCATTTCAGAATTAATCTGAGCTGAAAGCTAGACATTTATAGCTACTACAATGAAAAATCACAGGACCATGATGGTTCCGAAATAAATTAAGCAGTCTGATCCAGAACTACCTCAAGTAGTTTTAGATTAAAAGCCTGATCCAGAACCACAGCTAAACTGGAGCGAGCGGTGGATTTATTAGTCTGGTAATCTGATTTGGTAGTGCTTATACATCAAAATAATGATTGCCGACAAAAAAACTATGTGACGCATTATTTACCACTGACACATTAACTCTAACTACACGCTTGGCAAATAAATTACATTAGTTGATTAATGATTATCTGTAGCTGAATCTTATTTTAAATACAACCAAGATGAACAAAAAATATCTCACCTCACCTTTGGTGAAAACACTCTTCTCTAATTGCTCACTTTGTGACACGGTGATCCGCTTAAAATATCGCAAGTCGATCTGCTCATACGCCTGCTTATGTGTCTTAACATGGACTACCTAGAGAGTCCGATTGCACAATCATCGGTGGAAATCACCTCTACAATGTGCTAGAACCCATATTTCTAAACTTGTTAATCGTGGAAATACCATGGTAGAAGGAGCTACTACAATAACTAATCAAGATATCAAATGGTTAAAACAGAGAGCAAACACAAGATTAACGTGGGTTGCATTGGACTAGAAAAAGGGATTAGTTATGTACATGTCGAAGATTTATTATTATAGGAAAATCCAGTCTTCTAAACATGCTTTGTTCACATCCGTGCACATAGGCGGCACTCCCCTTGGCCATGATTTCATTTGTTTATGATTAAGACTACAAGGTTCCATGCAGATATCATGAGCACACAGTGTGTTTCTTTACCCAGATATCCTTTCCTCGTTACTATGATTTTCATCTGAGCAATTGTATTTCGGTTTTGTGCTTTCTAGGGTAATTCTTGGGATATTTGTCTCGTTTCCTATCACCATTGTGTACTGCATTCTATTGGAGGTGTGATTGAGATATCAAGATCGATGTAACCAAAGCATGAAACTCCATGTGCTAAATAAAAGGCATAACATACACCACAACTGAAGGGGTCAAATAGATTAATTGCATGACACGATAAACCAAAAGGATGCAACAATTGATTATGATGTTGACCTCATAGAGATTAGTCCTAAGAAAGTTCACTATCACTAAATAATGCGATTGTGATGTTTGTTAAATCTTCATAGCGTAAAAAGGTAGTATACATACAAAGTCGAAGTTCAAACCGACCATTGTGTACCGATCCTCTAATGAGCATAAGTATTTGTGCAAGGTAAATGAATAAATTTACGGGGATGGAGTGACTCCATCACAAATTTGAACAACAAATGTGCTTGTTGTCGTTGCACAACACCACTACTTAATAGCCGCGGCACAATATTAGCGTGTTGCGTAAGATGGTTTTGTAGCAAAATTCATATTCCCTTTGTATAGAAATATAAAATCGTTTAGATCACTATCTAAATGATACTACTATAGTTCTTTACAGATGGAGTACTACATAAGGTTCTATTGCCTCTTAGATCACCTCTTGCTCATACATTTGGACCAACATCGTGGATGTCATTGTCCAAGCCTAAAAGCCAGTCAACCCCCCTGAGGGAGTCCTGGATTAGGGGGTCTCCGGACAGCCGGACTATCTCCATTGGCCAGACTGTTAGACTATGAAGATACAAGATTGAAGACTTCGTCTCGTGTCCGGGTGGGACTCTACTTGGCGTGGAAGGCAAGCTAGGCAATACGAATATGGATATCTCCTCCTTTGTAACCGACCTTGTGTAACCCTAACCCTCTCCGGTGTCTATATAAACCGAAGAGTTTTAGTCCGTAGGACAACAACCATAACATACAATCATACCGTAGGCTAGCTTCTAGGGTTTAGCCTCTCTGATCTCGTGGTAGATCTACTCTTGTACTACTCATATCATCAATGTTAATCAAGCAGGACGTAGGGTTTTACCTCCATCAAGAGGGCCCGAACCTGGGTAAAACATCGTGTCCCCTGCCTCCTGTTACCATCCGGCCTAGACGCACAGTTCGGGACCCCCTACCCGAGATATGCCGGTTTTGACACCGACATTGGTGCTTTCATTGAGAGTTCCTCTATGTCGTCGCCGTTAGGCTTGATGGCTCCTACTATCATCGATAGCGATGCGGTCCAAGGTGAGATTTTTCTCCTCGGACAGATCTTCGTATTTGGCGGCTTTGCACTACGGGCTAATTCGCTTGGCCATCTGGAGCAGATTGAAAGCTACGCCCCTAGCCATCATGTCAGATTTGGAAGTTTGAACTACACGGCCGACATCCGCGGAGACTTGATCTTCGACGGATTCGAGCCACAGCCAGACGCGCCGCACTGTCGCGATGGGTATGGCCTAGCTCTGCCGCCGAACAGTACCCCAGAGGCTGCGCCCGCATCAGCTCCGACCCTTAGTTCGGAGCCAACTACGCCAGTCGAGGACGGGTGGTTAGACACCGCCTCAGGGGCTGCAGTCTCAACGGCGATCGAGCCGAACACCAGCCTAAACCTCTGCGCAGCCCGTGACTCCAAGGTGCCGAACCCTTTTCCGGACTCCGAACCATCCGCGCCCCTGCCAATCGAATTTGATTGGGCGCCGATCATGGAATTCACCGCTGCAGATATCTTTCAGCACTCGCCCTTCGGTGACATTCTGAATTCACTAAGGTCTCTCTCTTTGTCAGGAGAGCCCTGGCCGGATTATGGCCAACAGTATTGGGATGCGGACGATGAAGAAATTCGACGCCCACCCACCACCCACTTTGTAGCCAATGTCGATGATTTAACCGACATGCTCGACTTCGACTCCGAAGACATCGACGGTATGGACTACGATGTCGGAGACGAACATGAACCAGCACCTATAGGGCACTGGAAAGCCACCTCGTCATATGACATATACATGGTGGATACACCCAAAGAAGGCAATGGCAACGGGATAGCGGAGGATGACCCCTCCAAGAAGCAACCCAAACACCGACGTCAGCGGCGCCGCTCTAAGTCCCGCCAAAGCAAAAGTGATGATACCGGCACAGGAGATAATAACACTCCGGATATTGCCGAAGAAAACAACAAATCCCTCCAGCAAGATTTAGAGCAGGAGGATGGAGGAGCCAGCTCTTCTGAGAGAGCGGCAGACGGAGAGGAGGAGGATGACAATTACATCCCCCCCCTCCGAAGACGAGGCAAGCCTTGGTGACGATGAATTCGCCGTCCCAGAGGATCCCGTCGAACAAGAGCACTTCAAGCGCCGGCTTATGGCCACAGCAAATAGCCTGAAGCAAAAGTAGCAGCAACTTCGAGCTGATCAAGATCTGCTAGCTGACAAATGGACTGAAGTCCTCGCGGCCGAGGAATATAAACTCGAGCGCCCCTCCAAGAGTTACCCAAGGCGCAAGTTACTACCCCGACTGGAGGAGGAAGCGTATGATACGGCTGATCGGCCACCTCGTGGCTGCGATAGAGAGGCATTCCAGCCAAAAGCTCAGCCTCCACCCCAACGCCATTCAAATAAAAAGGCATGGGGAGATACGCCAGACATGCGAGACATACTGGAGGACAAGGCAAAGCATTCAAGATCGATCTACGGATCGCGAGGGTGCACCACTCTGCGAGACGACAAACGTCACGCCGGATACAGTAAAAGCAAATCCGGCCGGGCCGAACACAGCGGGCAATACCCATTCGAGCTGCGTCACGATATAGCCCAATACAGAGGCGCCGCACACCCCTTATGCTTCAAAGACGAAGTAATGGAACATCAATTCCCAGAAGGTTTCAAACCTGTAAATATTGAATCATACGACGGCACAACAGATCCCGCAGTATGGATTGAGGACTTCCTCCTCCACATCCACATGGCCCGCGGAGATGACTTACACGCCATCAAATACCTCCCACTAAAGCTCAAAGGACCAGCGCGGCATTGGCTTAACAGCTTGCCAGGGAACTCCATTAGCTGTTGGGAAGATCTAGAAGCTGCATTCCTCGACAACTTTCAGGGCACTTATGTGCGACCACTAGAAGCTGATGATTTGAGCCACATAATTCAGCAGCCAGAAGAGTCGGCCAGGCAATTCTGGACTCGGTTCCTTACAAAGAAAAATCAAATCGTCGACTGTTCGGATGCGGAGGCCTTAGCGGCTTTCAAGCACAACATCCGAGACGAGTGGCTAGCCCGGCACCTTGGTCAGGAAAGGCCGAAATCTATGGCAGCTCTCATGAAGCTCATGACTCGCTTTTGTGCGGGAGAAGACAGCTGGCTGGCTCGCAGTAATAACATATCAAAGAACCATGGTACCTCAGATACCAAGGACGGCAATAGCAGGTCACATCGCAACAAGCATAAGCGCCGCATTAACAGCGAAAATACTGAGGATACGACAGTCAATGCCGGATTCAAAGGCTCTAAACCCGGTCAGCGGAAAAATCCATTCAAACAAAGTACGCCAGGTCCGTCCAGCTTGGACCGTATACTCGATCACTCGTGTCAAATACATGCATCCCAGACAAGCCAGCCAATCACACCAACAGGGATTGTTGGGTGTTCAAGCAGGCCGACAAGTTAATTGCCGAAAATAAGGACAAGGGGCCGCATAGCGATGACGAGGAGGAACCCCGGCAGCCGCACACTGGAGGACAGAAGAGGTTTCCCCCGCAAGTGCGGACGGTGAACATGATATACGCAACCCACATCCCCATGAGGGAGCGGAAGCGTGCGCTCAGGGACGTATATGCCTTGGAGCCAGTCGCCCCAAAGTTCAACCCTTGGTCCTCCTGTCCGATCACCTTCGATCGCAGGGACCACCCAACTAGTATCCGTCATGGCGGATTCACCGCACTGGTCCTAGACCCCATCATCGATGGATTTCACCTCACTCGAATCCTTATGGACGGCGGCAGCAGCCTGAACCTGCTTTATCAGGACACAGTGCGCAAGATGGGTATAGACCCCTCAAGGATCAAACCCACAAAAACGACCTTTAAGGGCGTCATTCCAGGTGTAGAGGCCCATTGCACATGCTCAATTACACTGGAAGTGGTCTTCGGATCCCCGGATAACTTCCGAAGCGAAGAGCTAATCTTCGATATAGTCCCGTTCAGCAGTGGTTATCACGTGCTGCTCGGGCGAACCGCATTTGCTAGATTCAATGCAGTACCGCATTATGCATACCTCAAGCTCAAGATGCCAGGACCTCGCGGAGTTATTACAGTTAATGGAAACACAGAGCGCTCTCTCCGAATAGAGGAGCACACCGCAGCCCTCGCAGCAGAAACGCAAAGCAACCTCTCAAGGCAATCAACCAGTTCGGCGCTTCACAACCCGGACACCTTCAAGCACGCTCGAGGCAATCGGCAAATAGACCGCCTGGTGCGATCTAAGCTCGCGTAGCAAACGACGGCCACCCCAATCCCAGCCCAGCGGCGAAACTCGTGCCGCGCGTACATAATTACGCATTAAAAATACCAAGGGCACAGGTGGGGAGGGGGGCACAACTGCGGCACACCCCAAGACGCGGCCTAAACCGCACTAGGGGCTTCCCGTTTGGTTATTTTTCCTTTTTTTTCTTTTAGGACCTTAATCTCTGGAAATACTGTCCGGCAGCACTATTACCGAACACATGATGCAGCAACCAAGGAGGCAGACAACTACGTTATATCACGGAATCCCCAGGTTGATTACAGTAAACGAGTGAAATATTCAATTTAATATCATTCCTGAGCTTGCCCTTGAAAGGGACATAGTCCTACTCTTTGCTTATCGCACTATCTGTATCACTCTGCTTTAACGCAATTTTTTTAATAAATAATGCATGACATTACGACTATTATTGCATTCTTGTTATAAATATACTTGTTATATATATATATATGTGTGTGTGTGTGTGTGTGTGTGTGTGTGTGTGTGTTCATTAACGACGCCTTGCAACCGTACACTATGGTACGACCAATACACCAGGGGCTTATGTACCCCACAATGCGGTGTGAAAAGTCCGAACACTTTCACAAGTGCGGCACCCCGAACTTATAGCATTATATGCATCAGCTCCGAATCATGTCTTTGGTCAAATGTTGGGTTTGCCCGGCTCCTATGTTTTGGTACCTTACGTTCCGCTCTATCGGCTAAGGTAGCGCTAGGAGAACTATTGCGATTGTGCCCCGGTTCTGCCGAGCTTAGCACCTCAGTAGAGAAAGCTAAAACTAACTGTCATGATAAGGCGAGAGACTGGTCGCTGTTCGGTAAGGTTTTTCGAGTCCCTAAAGACTTATGCCGCTTAGGGCGAGGGGCCGGCCCTGTCCGGCTTACAGGCGTGTATCGCGCCCTGTATTCGGCCTTTCGAATACCAGGGGCTTCACCGAAATTTAAAATTATAGAATTCTATGGCTAAGTGAGAGTGATAAAGCATTATTAGTCCGATTGCCTTGTTCGTTGTGCTGAGCACCTCCCTCGAAGGACCCAAATATGGGAACAAGAGTGCTCAGGTTTACCCCGAACACCCCAGCACTCGTGGCATGGGGGCAGAAGCCGACGACTAGCCATCTCTCAGATTGGATAAATAGCCAAATAGAAGGTAATATTTTAAATTCAAACAAGCGTTGCATAGCGCATATGAAACAAGTTTTCATAAATACAGGATAAAACGAGCAAGTTTACTCAAATATTATACACTCGTCCGCGATGAGACGGGTGCCCGATAGAACACCCTCGTACTACATCTCTGGGTGGCGGTGCTCCTTGCCCTCTGGCGGCCCCTCCTTGATCAGCTTCACGGCGTCTAGCTTGAACCACTTCAATTTCACACAGGCGAAAGCCCGGCGTGCACCTTCAATGCAGACAGATCGCTTGACGACCTCCAGCCGCGGGCAGGCATCCACAGGCCGCCTCACCAGGCTGAAGAAGCTGTTCGGAAGGGCGTCGCCAGGCCACAGCCGGACAATAAAGCTCTTCATGGCCTGATCGGCCGCCTTATGTAGCTCGACCATCTGCTTCAGCGGGTCGCTCATTGGCACCGGATGTTCGGCCTCAGCATACTGAGACCAGAACAGCTTCTCCGTCAAGCTTCCGTCCTCGGCCTGGTAAAATTGTACGGATCGGACACACTGCGGGGCAAATCTGCGAATGCTCTTGAAGAGCTCTGGATCCGGGTAAGTAATCGGTAATTTACTTTTACATGCTTGCTTTGCATATAGAAAGGCTTACCCGCCGCTATCTTCTTCATCGCGTCGATCTCTTGGAGGGCCTTCTGGGCCTCGACCTTGGCACTCTTTGCGCTCTCAAGGGTCGCGGCAAGCTCAGACTCTCGCGTCTTCGAGTCAAGCTCCAACGCCTCGTGCTTCGTCACGAGAGCTTGGATCTCTTGCTGCACCTCGCCCACCCGAGCCTCGTGCTTCTCTTGCTTAGTTTGCTCCTTGGCCGCTTCATCTTCGGCCTTGGCGAGCGCTTGCTTCAGGGTCGCCACCTCAGTCGTGGCCCCTGGCAAACATAGGATGATCCTGTCATTTTGTAATCGCGTCCTCTTTTATATATATACATAAGACAGGGTATTACTTACCCTTGTTTTCCTTGAGCTACCTCTTGGCAAGGTCGAACTCTTTCCTGGACCCCTCGAGGCCCTGCTTCAGTACGGCGACCTCCGCATAAAGTGTGGCGGACGCCAGCAGCGAAGCCTGCATACGCATATTGACGTAGTTATATTAGAATCCTGCGATATTATTTGATCCTCTATTCGGCTTTTCTTTGTGAACACCGAACAAAGCATCAGGGGCTACTGTCTATGCGGTAATATTTCTACTACATTTTAAAACACTTACCTCGAAGCCTGTTAGAAGGCTGGCACAGGCTTCAGTCAATCCTCTCTTGGCGGACTGAACCTTCTGGATCACCGCACTCATGATAGTGCGGTGCTCCTCGTCGATGGAAGCGCTACGAAGCGCTTCCAGCAGACTGTCCGACGCCTCTGGATGGACAGAGGTCACCGGCACAGGCGTCTTGCTCCTCTTAGAAGGAGGCCGCTTGCCCGAGCCCGGAACCGCTGGAGGGTCCGGCATGGTGTCCGGCTGAGGGCCGAACTCGGAGCTCTCAGGGGCCCTGTCCCCTCGGCTCCCGGAGTCCGGAAGGTCGCCTTGAGGTGCCTCCGGGGCTGTCTCCCCTCGATCCGGTGCCCCTTGAGATAACACCTCGGCGTCGTCGTCCTCCACTTCTTGGACCCTTCGGCCTCCCCAGTTGGGGCGGCCTTCCTTTTCCTGTCTCCCCCAGTCGGTGGGGGAGCATCTTCTGCTTCTTCCTCGTCTTCGGGCGAAGAGTGCGCCGCAGAGTCATCGAACGGCGAGTCCGACGACCCCTAGCATCGGGAACTCTTTCGAGTTCCCTTGGCCTTCTTGGTCTTCTCCAGCACCGTATAAGGGGCCGGAGTCAACATCTTCGCTAGAAGAGCGTCTGCGGGGCCTTCGGGCAAAGGAGCCGGATAGTCGATCTATATAAAAAATAAGTATCTTGTGAAAGGTAAGCAGCTTACCGCACTGTCTTGGCGCTTCGCGCTGAATCCGCGATCCTCAGTAATAGGGGGGGACCTCGGCGCTTTTGAACAGCACCCTCCAAGCGTCTCCATGAGTCGTGTCGAAGAGCCTGTTCAGAGTTCGGTGATGCGCCGGATTGAACTCCCACAAGTTGAACTCCCGTTGTTGGCACAGGAGTATCCGACGGATGAGCATAACTTGGACTATGTTGACAAGCTTGAGCTTCTTGTCCAGCATGTTTTGAATACATGTTTCGAGTCCAGTCAGCTCTTTCGAATTACCACAGGACAGGCCCTTCTCTTTCCAGGAGGTAAGCCGCGTGGGGATGCCAGATCGGAACTCGGGGGCCGCTGCCCATGTAGGGTCACGCAGCTCGGTGATATAGAACCACCCCGATTGCCACCCCTTTATGGTTTCCACAAAGGAGCCCTTGAGCCATGTTACATTGGGCATCTTGCCCACCATGGCGCCTCCGCACTCCGCCTGGCGGCCGCCCACCACCTTCGGCTTGACATTGAAGGTCTTCAGCCATAAGCCGAAGTGGGGCTTGATGCGGAGGAAGGCCTCGCACATGACGATAATCGCCGAGATGTTGAGGATGAAGTTCGGGGCCAGATCATGGAAATCCAGGCCGTAATAAAACATGAGCCCCCGGACGAAGGGATGGAGAGGGAATCCCAGTCCGCGGAGGAAATGGGTGAGGAATACTACCCTCTCATGGGGCCTGGGGGTGGGGATGAGCTGCCCCTCATCTGGGAGACGGTGCGCGATGTCGTCGGGCAGGAATCCGGCTCTCCTCAGTTTCTTGATGTCTCCCTCCGTGACGGAGGAGACCATCCACTTGCCTCCCGCTCCGGACATGATTGGAGAAGGTCAAGGTGGGAGGTGCGGACTTGGGTGCTAGAGCTCGAGTGTGCGAAAACGGATGGGCAAGGGAGGAAGAAGGCATGGATAGAAAGGTGAATCCTTATCCCTTTATATGGGCGGACGAAGCTAAGCGTCCCCACTTGCCTGGTAAAACTCGCTTATCCCCCAAGCGCCGTAATTGGTGGCGCGGTTGGGTTACCCACGCCCGTATTGATGAGAATCCCGTAATAAGGGGACACGATCTGTGCTTTGACAAGACGTGTCGAAGAATTGCCTCGCGTTATGTGCGGGGCTGGTTAAAAGAAACGGTTCGAATAATCACCGGGCCATGGCATAACGTCATGCTGCCAAAACAAGCCAGCAAATTAGATCTGCGAAAATATTATTTTCTCTATGGTGCAATGTGGAACTTATTTTGCAGGGTCGGACACTATCCTCGTATTCAAATTCTTCTGTGGTGTATTCGGAGAGGGAACCCGCCTTGCAATGCCGAAGACAATACTGCGCGTCGGACTCATCGTCATTGAAGCCCGATTGAGGGGCTACTAAGGGAGTCCTGGATTAGGGGGTCTCCGGACAACCAGACTATCTCCATTGGCCGGACTGTTAGACTATGAAGATACAAGATTGAAGACTTCATCTCGTGTCCGGGTGGAACTCTACTTGGCGTGGAAGGCAAGCTAGGCAATACGGATATGCATATCTCCTCCTTTGTAACCGACCTTGTGTAACCCTAACCCTCTCCGGTGTCTATATAAACCGAAGGGTTTTAGTCCGTAGGACAACAACCATAATATACAATCATACCGTAGGCTAGCTTCTAGGGTTTAGCCTCTCTGATCTCGTGGTAGATCTACTCTTGTACTACTCATATCATCAATATTAATCAAGCAGGACGTAGGATTTTACCTCCATCAAGAGGGCCCGAACCTGGGTAAAAACATCGTGTCCCCGGCCTTCTGTTACCATCCGGCCTAGACGCACAGTTCGGGACCCCCTACCCGAGATCCACCAGTTTTGACACCGACACCCCCCGCCCCCCCCACCAAATGTAGAGACTAGGGTAGCCCTAAGTCTCTTTAAAGCCCCCTGATGAAAGGCCTCCTCAAAATGATTTGTGAATCTCCATGCAGATCAGCAATGCATGATACAACTTACACCTTTGATTAAAAAAAAGGATGACATGGACAATTTTCAGCTAATGAAACAAGCTGAATTTTGAAATTGAGTGCAAAGACGACTTTTAGAAATAATTTCTGAGTTCTATAATTCCACAAATCAGAAACTCTGAATGAAACTTTAATTCCCACGAACTGTAATATCCAATGTTGCTTGCTCGACGGCCTAATTTTGACCAACGAGACACACTAGTTCATTGATCTGGATCGGATCTCAATTCTGTAAGACTGTACGTAACTAGCTGAATTATAAAATAAGACACCACAATCTTTGAAAAGAAATACAGTATAGTAATAGTAGTAGAAGTAGAAACTAATTTAGACAGTAGCAAGAGACCGCTTCTTCCTCATCCGACGACTCATCCTCGTCTCGGCGCCACTTGCGGCGTCTATCGCGTTGTTCACCCTGATGCCCGTTGTAGCTGGTGCCGTTCGAGAACTCCGGGTAGCCCTTGTCGAAATAGATCTCGAGGACCGTCTTCTGAGCCAGCGCGGCAGGCACCCGCTGGCGGCTGCCAGAAAGATGAGAGGGCCCATATCGCTGGCACAGCTCGTCGAACTGCCGGTCGTCGAGCTGCTGCTCCTCGACGCCGTCCTACTGCTGCTGTGACTGTAGCTCCGCCGGCGCTAACGGGCTGGCTGGCTGCCCTTCGCCGGCTATCTTGGTGGATCTGGTGCGACTCTGTCGTAGCCGCCCGCTTGCGTGTTCGTGGAGGACGATCGGATTCGCCGAGTAGAGCACACACACGTACGTATATGTAGGCAAAAGGTGTAAAGGTTGTGATCCGGGGTGGAATGAAGCGGAGGGGTTGTTGCTGAATTTGTAGGGGGAAGTCGATGTACGTAGTAGAGGACCCGTAATCTGGCTCCGGTCCTTCTCGGGCTTCGAAATGACAAAATCTGGATGATTCATGGCAGAGCCCGCCTCGGTTCAGGACCAGGAGAAAACAAGCAGATATACGGGGAGAGTACAAGTTTTGCTTTCTTTCCCAAGTATGGTCAGCGGGAAGGAGCGTCGGCCGCGCATCCGGACGGAGGAGGTCCGCCACTCCTGGGCCGGAGAGGGATACTCTGCCGCACAGGAGGCAAGCCAGGTAACTAAAGTGTTCTATACGTAAAACATCGAAGGCTAGTTAGGGCATCTCCAATAGCAACCCGCAAATTTCCTCCAGCATCGGATTAGTCTACGGACACGAATGCAGGAGGCCACCATTCAATTGTAGTTGTATACATTTCAAACTCTTTTTTAACAAACTGGATAAAATTCGTGAAAACACGGTCGAATTTTATATAAACACGGCGTATTTTCATTACATTTTGATTTGGAACAAAAAGAAAGAACCGACCCTAAACCTATCCTACGGTGGCGGCAGCCGGTGTCCAAGCCCGTGTCTTCCTTTATATGTTGTCTCCATGAGCACCGACAATAAGACCCGGGAAGCGAAGGTGCGGTCTCCGATGAGGAAGAGTAGAACACGGGAGACGGACTGGCTCACATGGGACACAAGGTCCTGCCGCCTCCAGTGTCCTACTCATCCTCGAAGGAGTCCGTGACCTGTCCGTCCAGGGTGGACGTGAGGCCCACTGTCGGTATCAAAACCGGCGGATCTCGGATAGGGGGTCCCGAACTGTGCGTCTAGGCCGGATGGTAACAAGAGGCAGGGGACACGATGTTTTACCCAGGTTCGGGCCCTCTTGATGGAGGTAAAACCCTACGTCTTGCTTGATTAATATTGATGATATGGGTAGTACAAGAGTAGATCTACCACGAGATCAGAGAGGCCAAACCCTAAAAACTAGCCTACGGTATGATTGTATGTTATGGTTGTTGTCCTATGGACTAAAATCCTTCGGTTTATATAGACACCGGAGAGGGTTAGGGTTACACAAGGTCGGTTACAAAGGAGGAGATATCCATATCCGTATTGCCTAGCTTACCTTCCACGCCAAGTAGAGTCCCACCCGGACACGAGACGAAGTCTTCAATCTTGTATCTTCATAGTCTAACAGTCCGGCCAATGGAGATAGTCCGGCTGTCCGGAGACCCCCTAATCCAGGACTCCCTCAGTAGCCCCTGAACCAGGCTTCAATGACGATGAGTCCGGCGCGCAGTGTTGTCTTCGACATTGCAAGGCGGGTTCCCTCTCCGTATACACCACAGAAGAATTTGAACATGAGGATAGTGTCCGACCCTGCAAAATAAGTTCCACATTCCACCGTAGAGAGAATAATATTTTCGCAGATCTAATTTGCTGGCTTGTTTTGGCAGCATGACGTTATGCCATGGCCCGGTGATTATTCGAACCATTTCTTTTAACCAGCCCCGCACATAACACGAGGCAGTCCTTCGACACGTCTTGTCAAAGCAGAGATCGTGTCCCCTTATTACGGGATTCTCATCAATACGGGCGTGGGTAACCCAACCGCGCCACCAATTGCGGCGCTAGGGGGATAAGCGAGTTTTACTAGGCAAGTGGGGACACTTAGCTTCGTCCGCCCATATAAAGGGATAAGGATTCACCTTTCGATCCACGCCTTCTTCCTCCCTTGCCCATCCGTTTTCGCACACTCGAGCTCTAGCGCCCAAGTCCGCACTTCCCACCTCGACCTTCTCCAATCATGTCCGGAGCGGGAGGCAAGTGGATGGTCTCCTCCGTCACGGAAGGAGACATCAAGAAACTGAGGAGAGCCGGATTCCTGCCCAACGACATCGCGCACCGTCTCCCAGATGAGGGGCAGCTCATCCCCACCTCCAGGCCCCATGAGAGGGTAGTATTCCTCACCCATTTCCTCCGCAGACTGGGATTCCCTCTCCATCCCTTCGTCGGGGGCTCATGTTTTATTACGGCCTGGATTTCCATGATCTGGCCCCGAACTTCATCCTCAACATCTCGGCGATTATCGTCGTGTGCGAGGCCTTCCTCCGCATCAAGCCCCACTTCGGCTTATGGCTGAAGACCTTCAATGTCAAGCCGAAGGTGGTGGGCGGCCGCCAGGCGGAGTGCGGAGGCGCCATGGTGGGCAAGATGCCCAAAGTAACATGGCTCGAGGGCTCCTTTATGGAAACCATAAAGGGGTGGCAATCAGGGTGGTTCTATATCACCGAGCCGCATGACCCTACATGGGAAGCGGCCCCCGAGTTCCGATCTAGCATCCCCACGCGGCTCACCTCCTGGAAAGAGAAGGGCCTGTCCTGGGGTAATTCGAAAGAGCTGACCAGACTCCAAACATGTATTCAAAACATGCTGGACAAGAAGCTCAAGCTTGTCAACATAGTCCAAGTTATGCTCATCCGCCGGATACTCCCGTGCCAACAACAGGAGTTCAACTTGTGGGAGTTCAATCCGGCGCAGCACCGAACTCTGAACAGGCTCTTCGACATGACTCATGAAGATGCCTGGAGGGTGCTGTTCAAAAGCGCCGAGGTCCCCCACCCCAATTACTGAGGATCGCGGATTCAGCGCGAAGCGCCAAGCCAATGCAGTAAGCTTCTTTCCCTTTCACAGGATACTTATTTTTTTATATAGATTGACTCTATGCGGGATCTAAACTCCCGTTCCTTTGACAGGACTGGCAGAAGATGGCCGGACAGATCGACTGTCCGGCTCCTTTGCCGAAGGCCCCACAGGCGCTCTTCTGACGAAGATGTTGACTCCGGCCCCTTATACGGTGCCGGAGAAGACCAAGAAGGCCAAGGGAACTCGAAAGAGTTCCCGACGCCAGGCATCGTCGGACTCACCGTACGATGACTCTGCGGCCCACTCTTCCCCCGAAGACGAGGAAGAAGAAGAAGAAGATGCTCCCCCACCGACTGGGGAAGACAGGAAAAGGAAGGCCGCCCCAACAAGGGAGGCCGAAGGGTCCAAGAAGGGGAGGACTCTCCTTCCGGACAGTTCCACCGCCGCTGACGAGGGCGAGGATGAGTGGTTGCCCCGGGCCAGGCCCCCGGGGAAATCGTAAGTATTTGGATACCAGAGTAACTCATAGGATTCCTTTGTTGCACTGCTTTCTCTAATGTCGAACGCAATTATGCAGGCTGCCACGAGCCAGCATCGAAGTATCATCAGACGGATCCTTCGGCTTGTCGGACATGGATAGCGATCCAGTCCCGCCCGCCACCTCCCCTCATCCTGCCGATGACGCCGAGGTGTTATCTCAAGGGGCACCAGATCGAGGGAAGACAACCCCGGAGGCGCCTCAAAGCGACCTTCCGGACTCCGGGAGCCGAGGGGACGGGGCCCTTGAGAACTCCGAGTTCGGCCCTCAGCCGGACACCATGCCGGACCCTCCAGCGGTTTCGAGCTCGGGCAGGCGGCCTCCTTCTAAGAGGAGCAAGACGCCTGTGCCGGTGACCTCTGTCCATCCAGAGGCGCCAGACAGTCTGCTGGAAGCGCTTCACAGCGCTTCCATCGACAAGGAGCACCGCACTATCATGAGTGCGGTGATCCAGAAGGTTCAGTCCGCCAAGAGCGGATTGACTGAAGCCTGTGCCAGCCTTCTAACACGCTTCGAGGTAAGTGTTTTAAAATGTAGTAGAAATATTACCGCATAGACAGTAGCCCCTGATGCTTTGTTTGGTGTTCACAAAGAAAAGCCGAACAGAGGATCAAATAATATCACAGGAGTCTAATATAAGTATGTCAATATGCGTATGCAGGCTTCGCTGCTGGCGTCCGCTGCACTGACTGTGGAGGTTGCCGTAGTGAAGCAGGGCCTCAAGGGGTCCAGGAAAGAGCTCGGCCTTGCCAAGAGGCAGCTCGAGGAAAACAAGGGTAAGTAATACCCTGTCTTATGTATATATATAAAAGAGGACGCGATTGCAAAATGACAGGATCATCGTATGTTTGCCAGGGGCCACGACCGAGGTGGCGACCCTGAAGCAAGCGCTCGCCAAGGACGAAGATGAAGCGGCCAAGGAGTGCACCGAGCGAGAGAAGCACGAGGCTCGGGTGGGTGAGGTGCAGCAAGAGCTCCAGGCTCTCGTGATGAAGCACGAGGCATTGGAGCTTGACTCGAAGACGCGAGAGTCTGAGCTTGCCGCGGCCCTTGAGAGTGCAAAGAGTGCCAAGGCCGAGGCCCAGAAGGCCCTCCAAGAGATCGAAGCGATGAAGAAGATAGCGGCAGGTAAGGCTTTCTATATGCAAAGCAAGCATGTAAAAGTAAATTACCGATTACTTACCCGGATCCGGAGCTCTTCAGGAGCATTCGCAGATTTGCCCCGCAGTGTGTCCGATACCGCACAATTTTACCAGGCCGAGGACGGAAGCTCGACGGAGAAGTTGTTCTGGTCTCAGTATACTGAGGCCGAACATCCGGTGCCAATGACCGACCAGCTGAAGCATATGGTCGAGCTACATAAGGCAGCCGATGAGGCCATGAAGAGCTTTATTGTCCGGCTGTGGCCTAGCGACGCCCTTCCGAACAACTTCTTCGGCCTGGTGAGGCGGCTTGTGGATGCCTGCCCGCGGCTGGAGGTCGTCAAGCGATCTGTCTGCATTGAAGGTGCACGCCGGGCTTTCACCCGTGTGAAATTGCAGTGGGTCAAGCTAGACGCCGTGAAGCTGATCAAGGAGGGTCCGCCAGAGGGCAAGGAGCACCGCCACCCCAAGATGTGCTATGAGGGTGTTCTGCCGGGCGTCCGTCTCATCGCGGACAAGTGTTCGAAAGATGTAATATTTGAGTAAACTTGCTCGTTTTATCCTGTATTTATGAAAACTTGTTTCATATGCGCTATGCAACGCTTGTTTGAATTTAAAATATTACCTTCTGTTTGGCTGTTTATCCAATCTGAGAGATGGCTAGTCCTCGGCTTCTTCGCCCATGCCACGAGTGCTGGGGTGTTCGGGATAAACCTGAGAACTCTTGTTCCCATATTTGGGTCCTTCGAGGGAGGTGCTCGGCACAACGAACAAGGCAATCGGACTAATAATGCTTTATCACTCACTTAGCCATAGAATTCTATAATTTTAAATTTCGGCGATGCCCCTGGTATTCGGAAGGCCGAATACGGGGCGCGATACACGCCTGTAAGCCGGACAGGGCCGACCCCTCGCCCTAAGTGGCATAAGTCTTTAGGGACTCGAAAAACCTCGCCGAACAGCGACCAGTCTCTCGCCTTATCATGACAGTCAGTTTTAGCTTTCTCTACTGAGGTGCTAAGCCCGGCAGAACCGGGCACAATCGCAGTAGTTCTCCTAGCGCCACCTTAGCCGATAGAGCGGAACGTAAGGTACCATAACATAGGAGCTGGGCAAACCCAACATTTGACCAAAGACATGATTCAGAGCTGATGCATATAATGCTATAAGTTCGGGGTGCCACACTTGTGAAAGTGTCCGGACTTTTCACACCGCATTGTGGGGTACGTAAGCCCCTAGTGTATTGGCCATACCATAGTGTACGGTTGCAAGGCGTCGTTAATGAACACATAGATATATATAACAAGAATGCAATAATAGTCGTAATGTCATGCATTATTTATTAAAAAATGCGTTAAAGCAGAGTGATACAGATAGTGCGATAAGCAAAGAGTAGGACTATGTCTCTTCCAAGGGCAAGCTGAGGAATGATATTAAATTGAATATTTCACTCGTTTACTGTAATCAACCTAGGGATTCCGTAATATAACGTAGTTGTCTGCCTCCTTGGTTGCTGCAACATGCGTTCGGCAATAGTGCTGCCGGACAGTTTTTCCAGAGATTAAGGTCCTGAAAGAAAAAAAAGGAAAAATAACCAAACGGGAAGCCCCTAGTGCGGTTTAGGCCGCGTCTTGGGGCGTGCCGCAGTTGTGCCCCCTCCCCACCTGTGCCCATGGTATTTTTAATGCGTAATTATGTATGCGCGGCACGAGTTTCGACGCTGGGCTGGGATTGGGGTGGCCGTCGTATTGCTACGCGAGCTCAGATCGCACTAGGCGGTCTATTTGCCGATTGCCTCGAGCGCGCTTGAAGGTGTCCGGGCTGTGAAGCGCCGAACTGGTTGATTGCCTTGAGAGGCTGCTTTGCGTTTCTGCTGCGAGGGCCACGGTGTGGTCCTCTGTTCGGAGAGAGTGCTATGTGTTTCCATTGACTGTAATAACTCCGCGAGGTCCTGGCATCTTGAGCTTGAGGTATGCATAATGCGGCACCGCATTCAATCTAGCAAATGCGGTTCGCCCGAGCAGTGCATGATAACCACTACGGAACGGGACTATATCGAAGATTAGCTCTTCGCTTCAGAAGTTATCTGAGGATCCGAAGACCACTTCCAGTGTAATTGAGCCTGTGCAATGGGCCTCTACACCTGGAATGACGCCCTTAAAGGTCGTTTTTGTGGGATTGATCCTTGAGGGGTCTATACCCATCTTGCGCACTGTGTCCTGATAAAGCAGGTTCAGTCTGCTGCCGCCGTCCATAAGGACTCAAGTGAGGTGAAATCCATTGATGATGGGGTCTAGGACCAGTGCGGCGAATCCACCATGATGGATACTGTTGGGGAACGTAGCAGAAATTCAAAATTTTCTATGCATCACCAAGATCAATCTATGGAGTAATCTAGCAACGAGGGGAAGGAGAGTGCATCTACATACCCTTGTAGATCGCTAAGCAGAAGCGTTCAAGTGAACGGGGTTGATGGAGTCGTACCCGTCGTGATCCAAATCACCGATGATCCTAGTGCGGAACGGACGGCACCTCCGCGTTCAACACACGTACAACCCGGTGACGTCTCCTATGCCTTGATCAAGCAAGGGGAGAAGGAGAGGTTGGGGAAGACTCCATCCAGCAGCAGCACGACGGCGTGGTGGTGGTGGAGGAGTGCGGGACTCCAGCAGGGCTTCGCCAAGCACTACGAGAGACGAGGAGGGAGAGGGGTAGGGCTACGCCAAGAAGGAGATGTTTTCGTGTGTATGGCAGCCCAAAACCTCAAGTATATATAGGGGGAGGGGAGGGGCTGCGCCCCCACCTAGGTTTCCACCCCTAGGGGTGGCGGCCAGCCCTAGATCCCATCTAGGGGGCGGCCAAGGGGGGAGAGAGGGGGGCGCACCGCTAGGTGGGCCTTAGGCCCATATGAGCCTAGGGTTTCCCCTTTTTCCCTTCTCTGTTCGCCTTGGGCCCTGGTGGGGGGCACACCAGCCCACCTGGGGCTGGTCCCCTCTCACACTTGGCCCACGCAACCCTCTGGGGCAGGTAGCCCCACCTGGTGGACCCCCGGGACCCTCCCGGTGGTCCCGGTACGTTACCGATAGCACCCGAAACTTTTCCGGTGACCAAAACAGGACTTCCCATATATAAATCTTTACCTCCGAACCATTCCGGAACTCCTCGTGACGTCCAGGATCTCATCCGGGACTCCGAACAACATTCGGTAACCACGTATATCTATTCCCTATAACCCTAGCGTCATCGAACCTTAAGTGTGTAGACCCTACGGGTTCGGGAGTCATGTAGACATGGCCGAGACAACTCTCCGGTCAATAACCAACAATGGGATCTGGATACCCATGTTGGCTCCCACATGTTCCATGATGATTTCATCGGATGAACCACGATGTCAATGACTTAATCAATCCCGTATACAATTCCCTTTGTCCATCGGTATGATACTTGCCCGAGATTCGATCGTCGGTATCCCGATACCTTGTTCAATCTCGTTACCGGCAAGTCTCTTTACTCGTTCCGTAACACATCATCCCGTGATCAACTCCTTGTTCACATTGTGCATATTATGATGATGTCCTACCGAGTGGGCCCAGAGATACCTCTCCGTTTACACGGAGTGACAAATCCCAGTCTCGATTCGTGCCAACCCAACAGATACTTTCGGAGATACATGTAGTGAACCTTTATAGCCACCCAGTTACGTTGTGACGTTTGGCACACCCAAAGCACTCCTACGGTATCCGTGAGTTGCACAATCTCATGGTCTAAGGAAATGATACTTAACATTAGAAAAGCTTTAGCAAACGAACTACATGATCTTTGTGCTAGGCTTAGGATCGGGTCTTGTCCATCACATCATTCTCCTAATGATGTGATCCCGTTATCAACGACGTCCAATGTCCATGGTCAGGAAACCGTAACCATCTATTGATCAACGAGCTAGTCAACTAGAGGCTTACTAGGGACATGGTGTTGTCTATGTATCCACACATGTATCTGAGTTTCCTATCAATACAATTCTAGCATGGATAATAAAGGATTATCATGAACAATGAAATATAATAATAATAACTAATTTATTATTACCTCTAGGGCATATTTCCAATAGTCTCCCACTTGCACTAGAGTCAATAATCTAGTAAACATCGCCATGTGATTAACACTCACAGGTCACATAGCCATGTGACCAACATCCAAGAGTCTACTAGACTCAATGATCTAGTTCACATCACTATGTGATAAACACTCAAAGAGTTCTGGGTTTGATCAGGTTATGCTTGTGAGAGAGGTTGTAGTCAACGGGTCTTGCCATATTCAGATCCCTATGTATTTCGCAAAACTTTATGTCATATCGTAGATGCTGCTACCATGTTCCACTTGGAGCTATTCCAAATTGTTGCTCCATTATACGTATCCGGTATCTCTACTCAGAGCTATCCGGATAGGTGTTAAGCTTGCATCGACGTAACTCTTTACGTCGAACTCTTTATCATCTCCATAACCGAGAAACATTTCCTTATTCCTCTAAGGATAATTTTTGACCGCTATATGGTGATCTACTCCTAGATCACCTTTGTACCCTCTTGCCAGACATGTGGCAAGCCACACATCAGGTGCGGTACTTAGCATGGCATACCGTATAGAGCCTATGACAAGAGCATAGGGGACGACCTTCGTCCTTCCTCTTTCTTCTGCCGTGGTCAAGCTTTGAGTCTTACTCAACTTCACACCTTACAACTCAGGTAAGAACCCCTTCTTTGACTGATCTATTTTGAATTCCTTCAAAAACATGTCAAGGTGTGCGTTCTTTGAAAGTATCATCAGGTGTTTTGATCTATCTCTATAGATCTTGATGCCCAATATGTAAGCAACTTTATCTAGGTCTTCCTTTGAAAATCACTCTTCAAACAACGGTTTATGCTTTTCAGAAATTCTACATCATTTCGAATCAACAATATGTCATCCACATATACTTATCAGAAATGTTGTAGTGCTCCCACTCACTTTCTTGTAAATACAAGTTTCTAGCAAACATTGTATAAACCTAAAAGCTTTGATCACTCCATCAAAGCATATATTCTGATTCCGAGATGCTTGCTCTAGTCCATAGAAGGATCGCTAGAGCTAGCATACCTTTTAGCATCCTTAGGATCGACAAAACCCTTTATTGTATCACATACAACTTTTCTTACGAAAAACTGGTAAGAAAACTTGTTTTGACATCCATCTGTAAGATTTCATAATCGAAAAATACAGCTAATGCTATAGTAATTCCGACAGACTCAAGCATCGCTACAGGTGAGAAATTCTCACCGTAGTCAACTCCTTGAACTTGTGAAAAGACTCTTTCCCACAAGTCGAGCTTCATAGACGATAACATTACCGCCCACGTCCGTCTTCTTCTTAAAGATCCATTTATCTCAATGGCTTGCCGATCATCGGGCAAGTCCACCAAAGTCCATAGTTTGTTCTGATATATGAATCCTATCTCGGATTTCATGGCTTCTAACCATTTGTCGGAATACGGTCCCACCATCGCTTCTCCATAGATCGTAGGTTCATTGTTGTCTAACAACATGATGTCTAAGACAGGATTACCGTACCACTTAGGAGTAGTACATATCCTTGTCAACCTACGAGGTTCGATAGCAACTTGATCCGAAGCTTCATGATCACTATCATTAACTTCCTATTCAACAGACGTAGGTGCCACAGAAAACATCTTTCTGTGTTGCATCATTCTCTGGTTGAAATAAAGGTTTGACAACCTCATCAAGTTCTATCTTCCTCCCACTCAATTCTTTCGAGAGAAACTCCTTCTCGAGAAAGGACCCGTTCTTAGCGACAAACAATTTGCCCTCGGATCTGAGATAGAAGGTATACCCAACTGTCACCTTTGGGTATCCTATGAAGATGTGTTTGTCCGGTTTGGGTTCGAGCTTTTCCGGCTAAAGCCTTAAGCATCGCAGCCCCAAACATTAAGAAACGACAACTTTGGTTTCTTGCCAAACCAATGCTCATACGACATCGTCTCAACGGACTTAGATGGTGTCCTATCTAAAGTGAATGCAGCTGTCTCTAACGCATAACCTCAAAATGAAAATGGTAGATTGGTAAGAGACATCATAGATCGCACCATATCTCATAGGGTTCGATTACGACATCCGGACACACCATTACAACTGTGGTGTTCCAGGTGGCTTCAACTATGAAACAATTCCACAATGTCTTAAGTGATTTGCCAAACTGATAACTCAGAAAATCCCCTTTCGATCAGATCGTAGGAACGTGATCTTCTTTGTTATGATGATTCTTAACTTCACTCTGAAATCGCTTGAACTTTTCAAACGTTTCAGACTTGTGCTTCATTAGGTAGATATACCTATATCTACCCAAATCGTCAGTGAAGATGAGAAAATAGCGATATCCACCGCATGCTTCAATTCTCATTGGATTACACGCATCAGTATGCATGATTTCCAACAAGTCACTTGCCTGTTTCATTGTACCTGAAAACGGGGTCTTAGTCATCCTGCCCATGAGGCATGGCTCGCATGTGTCAAGTGATTCAAAATCAAGTGACTCCAAACATCCATTGACATGGAGTTTCTTCATGCATCTTACGCCAATATGACCTAAGCGGCAGTGCCACGAGAAAGTGGTACTATCATTATTAACTCTACATCTTTTTGGTGTGAACATGTGTATTACCACGACCGAGATTCAATGAACCATTCACATAGGGTGCATGACCATGAAAGGTATCATTCATGTAAACAGAATAACCATTATTCTCTAACTTAAATGAATGGCCGTATTGCAATGAACATGATCTAATCATATTCATGCTCAACGTAGACACCTAATAACATTTATCTAGGTTCAATACTAATCCCGAAGGCAGATGGAGCATGCGATGGTGATCTCATCAACTTTGGAAACACTTCCAACACACATCGTCACCTCGCCCTTAGCCAGTCTCCGTTTAGTCCGTAGCTTTTGCTTCAAGTCACCAATAATAGCAACTGAACCGGTATCCAATACCTAGCTGCTACCAGGAGTACTAGCGAGGTACACATTAATAACACGTATATACTTTGTTGAAGTTGCCAGCCTTCTTATCTACCATGCATTTGGGGTAATTCCGCTACCAGTGATCGTTCCCCTTACAATAGAAGCACTTAGTCTCGGGTTTGGGTTCAACCTTGGGTTCCTTCACTGGAGCGGCAACTGGTTTGCCATCCATGAAGTTTCCCTTCTAGCCCTTGCCCTTCTTGAAATTAGTGATCTTGTTAAACCATCAACACTTGATGCTCCTTCTTGATTTCTACCTATTGCGGTCTTAAGCACCGCGAACAGCTCCGGGATCAACTCCATCCCTTGCATGTCATAGTTCATCACGAAGATCTAGTAGCTTAGTGATAGTGGCTAGAGAACTCTATCAATCACTATCTTATCTGGAAGTTTAACTCCCACTTGATTTAACTGATTGTAGCACCCAGACATTCTGAGCACATGCTCACTAGCTGAGCTATTCTCCTCCATCTTGTTGGCAAAAGAACTTGTCAGAGGTCTCACACCTCTCAACACGGGCATGAGCCTGAAATCCCAATTTTAGCTCTTGGAACATCCCATATGTCTTATGGCGTTCAAAGCGTCATTGGAATCCTGATTCTAAGCCGTAAAGTATGGTGCACTAAACTATCAAGTAGTCATCAGGATGTGTCTGTCAGGTGTTCACAACATCCACAGACGACGTTGTAGGGGTTTGCACATCGAGCGGTGCATCAAAGACGTAAGCCTTTTGTGTAGCAGTGAGGACACTCCTTGGACTACGGACCCAGTCCGCATCATTGCTTACAATATCTTTCAACTTAATCTTTCTCTAGGAACATATTGAAACAGGGAGCTACAACGTGAGCTATTTATCTACAACATATTTGCAAATACAATTTAGACTATGTTCATGATAATTGAGTTCATCTAATGAACTCCCACTCAGATAGACATCCCTCTAGTCATCTAAGTGAAACATGATCCGAGTCAACTAGGCCGTGTCCGATCATCACGTGAGACGGACTAGTCAACATCGGTGAACATCTTCATGTTGATCGTATCTTCTATACGACTCATGCTTGACCTTTCGGTCTTCCGCGTTCCGAGGCCATGTCTGTACATGCTAGGCTTGTCAAGTCAACCTAAGTGTTTTTGCTGTGTAAATCTGGCTTACACCCGTTGTATTCGAACGTTAGAATCTATCACACCCGATCATCACGTGGTGCTTCGAAACGACGAACCTTCGCAACGGTGCACAGTTAGGGGGAACATTTTTCTTGAAATTTTAGTGAGGGATCATCTTATTTAAGCTACCGCCATTCTAAGCAAATAAGATGTAAAACATGATAAACATCACATGCAATCAAATAGTGACATGATATGGCCAATATCATTTTGCTCCTTTTGATCTCCATCTTCGGGGCTCCATGATCATCGTTGTCACCGGCATGACACCATGATCTCCATCATCATGATCTCCATCATCGTGTCTTCTTGAAGTTGTCTCGTCATCTATTACTTCTACTACTATGGCTAACGCTTTAGCAATAAAGTAAAGTAATTACATGACGTTTATGTTGACACACAGGTCATAAATAAATTAAGACAACTCCTATGGCTCCTGCCGGTTGTCATACTCATCGACATGCAAGTCGTGGTTCCTATTACAAGAACATGATCAATCTCATACATCACATATATCATTCATCACATCCTTTTGGCATATCACATCACAAGGCATATGCTGCAAAAACAAGTTAGACATCCTCTAATTGTTGTTGCAAGTTTTTACGTGGCTGCTATAGGTTTCTAGCAAGAACGTTTCTTACCTACGCGAAAACCACAACGTGATATGCCAATTTCTATTTACCCTTCATAAGGACCCTTTTCATCGAATCCGATCCGACTAAAGTGGGAGAGACAGACACCCGCTAGCCACCTTATGCAACTAGTGCATGTCAGTCGGTGGAACCAGTCTCACGTAAGAGTACGTGTAAGGTTGGTCCGGGCCGCTTCATCCCACGATGCCGCCGAATCAAGATAAGACTAGTAACAACAAGTAAATTGATAAAATCGATGCCCACAACTGCTTTGTGTTCTACTCGTGCATAGAAACTATGCATAAATCTGGCTCATGATGCCACTGTTGGGGAACGTAGCAGAAATTTAAAATTTTCTACGCATCACCAAGATCAATCTATGGAGTAATCTAGCAACGAGGGGAAGGAGAGTGCATCTACATACCCTTGTAGATCTCTAAGCGGAAGCGTTCAAGTGAACGGGGTTGATGGAGTCGTACTCATCGTGATCCAAATCACTGATGATCCTAGTGCCGAACGGACGGCACCTCCGCGTTCAACACACGTACAGCCCGGTGACGTCTCCTACACTTTGAACTAGTAGAAAACAGGGCTTTCGTCCAAGCCAGTTTAGCCCATTAGTCCCGGTTCAATCCAGAACCGGGACCAATGGAGCTATTTGCCCCGGTTCGTGAGCCCAGGGGGCCGGCCGGGCCACGTGGGCCATTGGTCCCGGTTCGTCCGGACCTTTTGGTCCCGGTTGGTGGGACGAACCGGGACCAATGGTCCTGGCTCCTGGCCCACCACTATTGGTCCCGGTTGGTGGCATGAACCGGGACCAAAAGGGTTACCTTTAGTCCCGGTTCATGCCACCAACCGGGACCAATAGTGGTGCCTATATATAGCCCCTCGCGCAAGAGCAGAGCACACTGCTTTGTTTTTTCTGGCCGAGGGGGAGAGGGCTTGGTGGTGCTCTAGCTCACCTCCTATGCACACAAGGTGTTCGATGGAATGCCCGAGCCACACTACTTAAGGTTTCTCCTCTCCAAGCTCGACCGCCAAGCTCCATTTTCCTCAATATTTATCTAGGTTTAGCGGTCCGTCACGCCCCGTCCCCGTCTTCACCGCCGTCGATCACCCGCGCCGATCTCATCGCCGACACCACCGTGGTGAGCCTCTTGTTCTTATCTTCTTTCTGAAAGGAAAAATATTATTACTTGTTTGTTTAGATAGATACTTGTATTATTTTCTTACTTTTATTATTGCATCTTATATAGTGCGCCGATGGTTTTGGTATCCGCCCCCGTCGGCCCTCGTCCTGTCTATGATTCGGATGTGGTATATATTATCTTTTCATAACTATTGGTTCATTTATTGTTTATGAAAATTATGCCGACCAACGTGACATATATTTTATTTATCTAGGAGGTTGTTGAACCGGAAATTCCAACCGACCCTATTGTCGAGAGGTTAAATTTAGTTGAAGAAGAAAATAATTTCTTGAAGGAAAAAATAAAAAAACTTATGGAGGAGAAGATGATATTGGAGTTGCATGTTGCGGATGTCGTCGATGATCACAAGATCAAGATGGATGCAATGCGCTTGAAGATGAGAAAGATTAGAAAATATGCCATTCATACCGAGGCTTGGTATCATTATGTCGTTGGATCAGTTGTTATCTTGGTTTATAAATAAAGCAACAAATAAAGCAAAAAAAGAGTTTCCAAATTTGAAAACTAATGGCACTAACAGAAAGTTTATAATTTTTCTAAAACTAAAAGCAAAAAGAATTAAAAAATAAAGCAAAAAACAACAAAAAATAAATAATGCAGAAAACAGAACAAAAAACTGAAAAAAAATAAAAATAGCAACAATAAGTATTTTGTTGTAAGTAGAAACAAAATAAAATAAATAAAGCAACAAAGGAAACAAAAAAAGAGTTTTCAGATTTGAAAACTAATGGCACTAACAGAAAGTTTATAATTTTTCTAAAACTAAAAGCAAAAAGAATTAAAAAATAAAGCAAAAAACAACAAAAACTAAATAATGCAGAAAACAGAACAAAAAACTGAAAAAAAACTAAAAATAGCAACAATAAGTATTTTGTAGTAAGTAGAAACAAAATAAAATAAATAAAGCAACAAAGAAAACAAAAAAAGAGTTTTCAGATTTGAAAGCTAATGGCACTAACAGAAAGTTTATAATTTTTCTAAAACTAAAAGCAAAAAGAATTAAAAAATAAAGCAAAAGACCAAAAGAAAAATAAACCAAAACCAAAATAAACTAAATAAAGCAACAAAAAAAACAAAAAAACAAAAAAAATGCCACCTACTGGGCCCCCACGGCCTGAATACGACTAGAAACCCTATGGGCCAGGATTCAGGCCCGTGGAAGGCCCAGTAGGCCCACAGGCACAGATGGCAGAGTTAGGCCCGAAAGCCTGCTTTAGAGAGGAGCTCGAGAGGGGAGCCGCACCGCACCTTATAAACTGGTGCGGCTCCCTCTCAACTAGCGAGGTGGGACTAAACATTTGGCGCGGGGCAGCACAAGGCCTTTGGTCCCGGTTGGTGGCACCAACCGGGACTAATGCCCCCCTTTAGTCCCGGTTGGTGCCACCAACCGGGACCAAAG
>NC_041392.1:663133188-663134375 GCF_002162155.2 Triticum dicoccoides | reverse complement strand
TAGAAAATAATTTTCTATTTTTTCTTCTTCTCCTCTATTCCTTTCTTCTTCTCCTCTTTTTTTTCTTCTTTTTTTTCTTCGATCTTCTCCTCTGTCATCGTCGATATACCCCTCCCGATAACTTCAACATGAGAGGAGAAGAAGAAAGAAAGGACTAGAGGAGAAAGAAGAAACTTTGACACGAGGGGGGGTACCGATACCCCCTCCCCGATAACATTATTTTCCCATGTATATGTATGTTTCTTCGTTGTCGATATAACGAGGGTGTCGAGGATCACCGAGGGGTCGAGGGTCGGGAACTAGGGTAGAGGGTCGAGGGTCGGGAACCAAAAAAGCTCCGGGACTACCGAAGAAGCTGCAATTTAGGCACCCGAAAGTAAGTACTATATAGTAGCATATTCTAGGCATCTCCTAGTGATTCAAGCGCTAGTTTCATCAATACCATTTAGCATGCTTGCTAATTATCAGTTTGATTGACCTCTATTTCTTGTAAAGTGGTTGTGGCAGGAACAAGGGAATGATTTTTGTGGATACTACATTTGCGAGTCCATCCGCCACACGACCTGTGAGCGGGGCTACTCCGACAAACAATATGAAGTGCGTAAATAACAATATTCGCAATTTTATTTTATTACCATCATTTGTGTTGAGTTTCATTCATTCATTCATATATATATATATATATATATATATATATATATATATATATATATATATATATGTATGTATGTATTGACCCCCTTCTTAAAATTAGATGTTTCGGATGCGGGATGAACTCCTAGCACCAGATCGCATGCGAGCAATTCAAGAGGAATTGGCGGCATTCTTTCTTGACCACGTGATCGCCGAAGACGGAGAATACTATGTGGACCACGCGTCCGTATTTTAGGAGATTATATATTTGTAAAAGATAATTATTGTATATATGTAGCCGGTAGTGTCGGATAGATATACGAGAACTTGTTTGTTCGACCAATCTCTCGGAGAAGGAGAGGTGGTCGATATCACTTCTCTCTGTATGCATATATGTTCATGACGATCTTCTGTTTGCTTACTAGCTAGCTAGCGTGTCTAGCTAGTCCTCTCTATACGTATGTATGTATGGTACGTAGCGTCGACCAAGCACGGACAAAAGAGAGGACACTTCTCTCTATTAATTAGCTAGCTATAGCACAATATATGAAACA
>NC_041392.1:663118814-663132812 GCF_002162155.2 Triticum dicoccoides | reverse complement strand
CATAAACGCTGACGCGTGGATGCCTATTGGTCCCGGTTGGTGCCACCAACCGGGACCAAAGGCCCTCCTGCCTGGGCTCAGGGGACAGGCCACGTGGAGGCCCTTCTGTCCTGGTTCTGGATTGAACCAGGACTAAAGGGGTCAGTGCATTAGTACCGACCCTTTAGTCCCGGTTCATGAACCGGGACTAAAGGCCCTCACCAACCGGGACAATAGGCCCTTTTTCTACTAGTGTGATCCAGCAAGGGGAGAAGGAGAGGTTGGGGAAGACTCCATCCAGCAGAAGCACGATGGCGTGGTGGTGGTGGAGGAGCGCGGGACTCTAGAAGGGCTTCGCCAAGCACTACGAGAGACGAGGAGGGAGAGGGGTAGGGCTGCGCCAAGAAGGAGATGTTTTCGTGTGTATGGCAGCCCAAAACCTCAAGTATATATAGGGGGAGGGGAGGGGCTGCGCCCCCACCTAGGTTTCCATCCCTAGGGGTGGCTGCCAGCCCTAGATCCCATCTAGGGGGCGGCCAAGGGGGGAGAGAGGGGGGTGCACCACTAGGTGGGCCTTAGGCCCATCTGAGCCTAGGGTTTCCCCTTTTTCCCTTCTCTCTTCGCCTTGGTCCCTGGTGGGGGGGCGCACCAGCCCACCTGGGGCTGGTCCCCTCTCACACTTGGCCCACGCAACCCTCTGGGGCAGGTAGCCCCACCTGGTGGACCCCCGGGACCCTCCCGGTGGTCCCGGTACGTTACCGATAGCACCCGAAACTTTTCCGGTGACCAAAACAGGACTTCCCATATATAAATCTTTACCTCCGGACCATTCCGGAACTCCTTGTGACGTCCGGGATCTCATCCGGGACTCTGAACAACATTCGGTAACCATGTATATCTATTCCCTATAACCCTAGCGTCATCGAACCTTAAGTGTGTAGACCCTACGGGTTCGGGAGTCATGCAGACATGGCCGAGACAACTCTCCGGTCAGTAACCAACAACGGGATATGGATACCCATGTTGGCTCCCACATGTTCCATGATGATTTCATCGGGTGAACCACGATGTCAAGGACTTAATCAATCCCGTATACAATTCCCTTTGTCCATCGGTATGATACTTGCCCGAGATTCGATCGTCGGTATCCCGATACCTTGTTCAATCTCGTTACCGGCAAGCCTCTTTACTCATTCCATAACACATCATCCCGTGATCAACTCCTTGGTCACATTGTGCACATTATGATGATGTCCTACCGAGTGGGCCCAGAGATACCTCTCTGTTTACACGGAGTGACAAATCCCAGTCTCGATTCGTGCCAACCCAACAGATACTTTCGGAGATACCTGTAGTGAACCTTTATAGCCACCCAGTTACATTGTGACGTTTGGCACACCCAAAGCACTCCTACGGTATCCGGGAGTTGCACAATCTCATGGTCTAAGGAAATGATACTTGACATTAGAAAAGCTTTAGCAAACGAACTACACGATCTTTGTGCTAGGCTTAGGATTGGGTCTTGTCCATCACATCATTCTCCTAATGATGTGATACCATTATCAACGACATCCAATGTCCATGGTCAGGAAACCGTAACCATCTATTGATCAACGAGCTAGTCAACTAGAGGCTTACTAGGGACATGGTGTTGTCTATGTATCCACACATGTATCTGAGTTTCCTATCAATACAATTCTAGCATGGATAATAAACAATTATCATGAACAATGAAATATAATAATAATAACTAATTTATTATTACCTCTAGGGCATATTTCCAACAGATACTATTTGGGTGGTCCCTGCGATCGAAGGTGATCGGACAGGAGGACCAAGGGTTGAACTTTGGGGCGATTGGCTCCAACGCATATACGTCCCTGAGTGCACGCTTCCGCTCCCTCTTGGGGATGTGGGTTGCGTATATCATGTTCACCGTCCGGACTTGCGGGGGAAACCTCTTCTGTCCTCCAGTGTGCGGCTGCCGGGGTTCCTCCTCGTCATCGCTATGCGGCCCCTTGTCCTTATTTTCAGCAATTAACTTGCCGGCCTGCTTGAACACCCAACAATCCCTATTGGTGTGATTGGCTGGCTTGTCTGGGGTGCCATGTATTTGACACAAGCGATCGAGTATACGGTCCAAGCTGGACGGACCCGGCGTACTTTGTTTCAATGGCTTTTTCCGCTGACCGGGTTTAGAGCCTTTGAATTCGACATTGACTGCCGTATCCTCAGTATTTTCACTGTTAATGTGGCGCTTATGCTTGTTGCGACGTGACCTGCTATTACCGTCCTTGGTATCTGAGGTACCATGGTTCTTTGATATGTTATTACTGCGAGCCAGCCAGCTGTCTTCTCCCGCACAAAAGCGGGTCATGAGCGTCGTGAGAGCTGCCATATATTTCGGCTTTTCCTGACCAAGGTGCCGGGCTAGCCACTCGTTTCGGATGTTGTGCTTGAAAGCCGCTAAGGCCTTTGCATCCGGATAGTCGACGATTTGATTTTTCTTTGTAAGGAACCGAGTCCAGAATTGCCTGGCCGACTCTTCTGGCTGCTGAACTATGTGGCTCAAATCATCGGCGTCTGGTGGTCGCACATAAGTGCCCTGAAAGTTGTCGAGGAATGCGGCTTCCAGATCTTCCCAACAGCTAATGGAGTCCGCTGGCAAGCTGTTAAGCCAATGCCGCGCTGGTCCTTTGAGCTTTAGTGGGAGGTATTTGATGGCGTGTAAGTCATCACCGCGGGCCATGTGGATGTAGAGGAGGAAGTCCTCAATCCATACTGCGGGATCTGTTGTGCCGTCGTATGATTCAATATTTACAGGTTTGAAACCTTCTTGGAATGATGTTCCATTACTTCATCTGTGAAGCATAAGGGGTGTGCGGTGCCTCTGTATTGGGCTATATCGCGACACAGCTCGTATGGGTCTTGCCCGCTATGTTCGGCCCGGCCGGATTTGCTTTTATTGTATCCGGCGTGATGTTTGTTGTCTCGCAGAGTGGTGCGCCCTCGTGATCCATAGATCGATCTTGAATGCTTTGCCTTGTCCTCCAATATGTCTCGCAGGTCTGGCGTATCTCCCCATGCCTTTTTATTTGAATGGCGTTGGGGTGGAGGCTGAGCTTTTGGCTGGAATTCCTCTCTATCGCGGCCGCGAGGTGGCCGATCAGCCGTATCATACGCTTCCTCCTCCAGTCGGGGTAGTAACCTGCGCCTTGGGTAACTCTTGGAGGGGCACTCGAGTTTATATTCCTCGGCCATGAGGACTTCAGTCCATTTGTCAGCTAGCAGATCTTGATCAGCTCAAAGCTGTTGTTGCTTTTTCTTCAGGCTATTTTTCGTGGCCATAAACCGGCGCTTGAAGCACTCTTGTTTGACGGGATCCTCTGGGACGGCGAATTCATCGTCACCGAGGCTTGCCTCGTCTTCGGAGGGGGGGTGTAATTGTCATCCTCCTCCTCTCCATCTGCCGCTCTCTAAGGAGAGCTGGCTCCTCCTTCCTCCTGCTCTAAATCTTGCTGGAGGGGTTTGTTGTTTTCTTTGGCAATATCCGGAGTGTTATTATCTCCTGTGCCGGTATCACCACTTTTGCTTTGGCGGGACTTAGAGCGGCGCCGCTGACGTCGGCGTTTGGGTTGCTTATTGGAGGGGTCATCCTCCGCTATCCCGTCGCCATTGCCTTCTTTGGGTGTATCCACCATGTATATGTCATATGACGAGGTGGCTTTCCAGTGCCCTATAGGTGCTGGTTCATGTTCATCTCCGATATCGTCGTCCATACCGTTGATGTCTTCGGAGTCGAAATCGAGCATGTCGGTTAAATCATCGACAGTGGCTACGAAGTGGGTGGTGGGTGGGCGTCGAATTTCTTCGTCGTCCGCATCCCAATCCTGTTGGCCATAATCCGGCCAGGGCTCTCCTGACAAAGAGAGAGTCCTTAGTGAATTCAGAATGTCGCCAAAGGGAGAGCGCTAAAAGATATCCGCGGCGGTGAATTCCATGATCGGCGCCCAATCGGATTCGATTGGCAGGGGCGCGGATGGTTTGGAGTCCGGAAAAGGGTCCGACACCTTGGAGTCACGGGCTGCGCAGAGGTTTAGGCTGGTGTTCGGCTCGATTGCCGTTGAGACTGCAGCCCCTGAGGCGGTGTCTAACCAACCGTCCTCGACTAGCGGAGTTGGCTCCTAACTAAGGGTCGGAGCTGATGCAGGCGCAGCCTCTGGGGTACTGTTTGAAGGCAGAGCTAGGTCATACCCATCGCGCCAGTGCGGCGCGCCCGGCTGTGGCTCGAATCCGTCGAAGATCAAGTCTCCACGGATGTCGGCCGTGTAGTTCAAACTTCCAAATCTGACTTGATGGCCAGGGGCGTAGCATTCAAGCTACTCCAGATGGCCAAGCGAATTAGCCCGCAGTGCAAAGCCGCCGAATACGAAGATCTGTCCGGGGAGAAAAGTCTCACCCTGGACCGCATCGCTATCGATGGTAGTAGGAGCCATCAAGCCTAACGGCGACGATACAGAGGAACTCTCAATGAAAGCACCAATGTTGGTGTCAAAACTGGCAGATCTCGGCTAGGGGGTCCCGAACTGTGCGTCTAGGCCGGATGGTAACAGGAGGCAGGGGACACGATGTTTTACCCAGGTTTGGGCCCTCTTGATGGAGGTAAAACCCTACGTCATGCTTGATTAATATTGATGATATGGGTAGTACAAGAGTAGATCTACCACGAGATCAGAGAGGCTAAACCCTAGAAGCTAGCCTATGGTATGATTGTATGTTATGGTTGTCCTCCTATGGACTAAAATCCTTCGGTTTATATAGACACCAGATAGGGTTAGGGTTACACAAGGTCGGTTACGAAGGAGGAGATATCCATATCCGTATTGCCTAGCTTGCCTTCCACGCCAAGTAGAGTCCCACCCGGACACGAGACGACGTCTTCAATCTTGTATCTTCATAGTCTAATAGTCCGGCCAATGGAGATAGTCCGGCTGTCCGGAGACCCCCTAATCCAGGACTCCCTCACCCACAATGAAAATGGTGGCGCCGACGCTATCGTTGTCACACCGGGCCGCCTGATGGTTCATCTGCGGCGCGTACGAGGCGTTGTTCTCCTCTGCGATCGCCTGTAGCTGGCCTCTACGACTGCCACTTTCTGGCAAAGCGGCGGCTTGAGCGCGGAGGGCAACGTAGATGGTCTGCTGCTCGGCGACGAAGTTGGGGTTCGCCGCGGTCATGGCCGCCACGACCTCCTCACTCGCCATAGATCTGGTCCTCCGCCAGCCGCTGCTACTCCAAAAGGAATAGGTTGTTCCTCCTGCACCTGCTGGAACACCGACAAAGGCGTCGGTGCAGGCCGCACCTCCACCTTGGCGGCGTTGTAGTGTGTCTGCTCTCTTTCTCTTTGTTACAATCATTTGCACTCCAGTTCTTTCTCACAAACATTTTTGAACTTTCAGCATCACAATGCTGTTGCTTGTTATCAAAGATAACTTGCATAAATATTGCGGTAAACCTCTATAAAGCAAACACCATTTCCTTAGTTCTTCATGGGATTGATACTCTTACTTGAAAAGCAGCTAACCAGCCCTATGCTCTTCTAGGAGTCATTATACCATTATATGCACTAATTATAGCAATACATTAAGAGTTATTATTTACTCATGAAAGTTTGTTGCTTCTATGTGAAGCATTTGTTTAAGATAAACCCACAATTCTTATTTGGGAATGGAAGTGTTCCTATTCAAAGGAATCTCATAAATGTCAATTAAATAGGGATTATGTCCACCTTATCAACTCATTAATTATTACTTAATGGTTGCCAACATAACAAAAAAAATTACCAATTCTAGTTTTTCATATACAAAGCTAACAATATAAATAGACATGTCTACCGAATCTGGCCTCATACATATCAAGCTATCGATCCAACACTGACCTTTCTATATCTCAAGTCGCCAATCCAAGTATAACCATGGCACACAAGGCAGCAGCGGTTGTTGTATGTATGTTCATATTAGTCGTCATCTTCTGTTACAGTAAGTAAAGAACATAGTAGAAAAGCTTTAGTTCAAATATTTTATGTCCTCATGGAATTTTGTTACCACAGGTACAGAAGCTAAGTGTAATCAACACCGCTACAAACTTCCTGGTCGTTGTGATGGTATAAAATGTTTGAATTTTTGCATAAAATAGAAGTACCAAGATGGGACATGCGGTTTTACTGGCAATCTTGTTGAAATTCTTTGCTACTGCATTAGCTGCGATGCTAAGACTTCAGTTGATCAACTAGCGGTGCCACTAGAAGGGGACAAAAATGTCGCATGAATATGCAATGTATGATGGACAAATCACTAGTGAAATATTAATGCTCTTAGTGAGGTTTACGCCTTTAGCATGAAAATAAATTGTTGTTAACTCTTAAAAATGATGTTGTCGTGACAGCATCACTTCAAAGATAATAAAAAGAGAGAGGTTGTTTCTTTCCCTTTTAGCAATGAGCTGAGGGTATGCTAATTACTTCCTTGAGAAAAATAAAGCTTAAAAAATTGGAGCTGGCCACATCAGCACTTCAGAAAAAAATGTGAGGGTGGCTGTCTCTTTAGGGTTCCATGAGAAAAACAAAAGGCTTAAGGCAAAACGAAGCATGTCACAGCAACACTTCATCAAAACAAAACAAAGTTCTCATCTCACAATGTTAGTGAAAACATCTTGATTTCCTATCACACTGCTTCTACTTTGGTACTTCCAGGGTTACACCGCTAAAATATTTTAGGAAATCAATGTTTCATCCACTTTATAAGAACAACTCATATTATTTCGTCCGCAATAACCAAAAAGAAGAATTGCTCATATTAATTCACCCACCAAAAAAAACTGGAATACTATGGCTAAACATAACAAACAGTTTATTCTTAAGAAGAGTGAGATCAATAGATGAGGATAACAAATCGGTATAATCAATAGATGAAGATAACTTGTTGCAACTCCTACTCCACAAGTAACTATCAGCCTACTGAGAGCATCTCCAGCCGTTCGTCCCCCAGGGTGCTAAAAAAGAGCGGTCTTGGGGCGAACCGACGCAAGTTCGGCCCCTGGGGGTGACCTAGCTCCCAGTCACGCCCCCAGGCGCCGCCCCCAGGACACGGAAAATTCGAACTTGGCCGTTCCCGCTCACAAAATACGCCACAAGTCCGGCGATCGCAAGTCACAGTTCGGCATACAAAAAATAGAGCGGCAGAAGTTTGCGTGCGCAACACATCACTCGGTGGGCTCTGCCCCAGGCGTCGGCGGAGTTGGCATGCGCGAGCTTGGCAGTGTCGGAGCTGCTTCTGCGCTGGGCGGTGTCGGCGCGGCTTCGGTGGTGCTGGGCGTCAAGGAGGCGTCATCACGCGGGCTTGGCGGCGGCATCAGCGTGGGCGTCAGCGTCGGCGGCGCTGTCGAGGGAAGATGGTTCAGGATGAGGCCGCGCTCCGCCAAGTACCACGCCCTGACCGCCTCGTCGGTGCTCTGGAGCATGTCCGCCCCGCCAAGCAGGAAAGCCAGGTCGGTCTTTCTCTTCTTCGCAGCGACGTTGGTCCGGTGCAGGTCGAGCTTGACGGTGCTGCTCGACATCAACGCCGACCACCGCGCATCGGTCTTCTCTTCACGAAGGACGTCTCGATGCTCTGGTTCGTGCCGGTGGTCGGGTCGAGGCAGACGACTTTCCATGCTTCGGCGAGGCATTCCTCCTCCGTGGACGCCCACTTGATGTGCGGCTCGCCTGACCTGGCCGCCCGCTTATTCTTCTTGCGCCCCTTCACCGGAACAGGCGCCGGCTCCTCCTCCTCCTCCTCGTCCTCCTCCTACTGCTCCTGCTCCTCCTGCTCGTCCTCGCCGTAGACGTAGTCGAGCTCGCCATCCATGCCGCCGCCGAGATCCACCGTCTCGTCCTGGGTGACAAACCCGGGAGACGCGGCGGCCGCAGCCGAACCTGCCGCGATGATGTCGTCCATGTCGGCCTCGGTCTTGTCGGTGTCGCCTCGGTCTTGTCGGTGTCGCCGAGGGCAGCGGGCCACGGCGGAGTGGGGGCGTCGGGGAGGAAGTGAAGGCGGGCAGCGAGTAGTTGTATGGAGAGTACTGCACGCCGGCAAAGGCGGGAGAGGGCGTGCGCTGGGCCGGGTATCCATGGGGGAAGGTGACGTTTGGGTTGAACCCACCGTGCACGTCCCCGTCGGCGTAGCCCGGCGAGGGCGATTCCCATGGCTGCGGAGAGCCGACGCCTTGCTGGCCCTAGGGCGCGTACTAGGCGTGGCTTCCGGGTGGATTCATCATTCCCGCACGAGTCGCCTCGGCCTCGGCTTGGTCCGCCGATGAGGCAGCCGCAGCCGCGCGCGCCGCGTTGTCGCGGGCCTTCTTGGCGATGGCCCTGTTCCGCCGGTCGGCGGTGACAGCCTCCCGTCGCTGAACTTCCGCCCTCCACTCGGAGTTTGACATGCCTAGTGGCTTGGTCGGTGGCGCCCTCGGCGTCCTCTGCTTCGGCTAGGCGACGGAGGCGGTCGTGCTTGCCGCCACGCGGGGGGCGACGTACTTCTTCGGTGGCATGGCGGCCGGCTGGGAGGCAAGCGGGAGGGAGATTGGCGGGAGGAAGGAAGAGTATGGGAGGGAAGTAGGGAAAAAGCGGGAAGAAACGGCGGGAAGAGGCGCTCGACTCGCCGACAGGGCGGACCCACGCGCCCTTTTCGCTTATGCCGGCGCCTGGGGCGCGACTGGGCCGTTTTTTCAGCGCCGGTGCGGAAAAAACACCTGGGAGGGCCTGTTGGGGCGCTGGGTTCGGCCTGGGTCCGCCGGCACTAGTTTCGGCCCGAGCCTGCGAAAAATGGGCTTCTGGGGGCGCGACTGGACCGTTTATAGGCGCCGAAGCGGCAAAAACGCCTGGGGAGGGTCTGTTGGGGACACGGCTGGAGATGCTCTGAGCTACTATTTTTATGGGATGATGAACACTGGCATTGCTGATGTGCTAACTTTCTGTCCAGTACAATAGTAGAAACTAATTTAGACGTTAGGGGCCAGCTTCTTCCTCATCCGACGACTCATCTTCGTCTCTGCGCCACTTGCGGCATTTGTCGCGTTAGTCACCCCGACGCCGTTGTAGCTGGTGCCGTCAGAGAACTCCGGGTAGCCCTTGTCGAAACGGATCTCGAGGATCGTTGTCGGTGTCAAAACCGGCGGATCTCGGGTAGGGGGTCCCGAACTATGCGTCTAGGCCGGATGGTAACAGGAGGCAGGGGACATGAAGTTTTACCCAGGTTCGGGCCCTCTCGATGGAGGTAAAACCCTACGTCCTGCTTGATTAATATTGATGATATGGGTAGTACAAGAGTTGATCTACCACGAGATCAGAGAGGCTAAACCCTAGAAGCTAGCCTATGGTATGATTGTTGATGTGTATGTTGTCCTACGGACTAAAACCCTCCGATTTATATAGACACCAGAGAGGGTTAGGGTTACATAAAGTCGGTTACAATGGTAGGAGATCTGAACATCCGTATCGCCAAGCTTGCCTTCCACGCCAAGGAAAGTCCCTTCCGGACACGGGACGGAGTCTTCAATCTTGTATCTTCATAGTCCAGGAGTCCGGCGGAAGGTATAGTTCAGCTATCCGAACACCCCCTAATCTAGGACTCCCTCAGTAGCCCCTGAACCAGGCTTCAATGACGACGAGTCCGGCACGCAGATTGTCTTCGGCATTGCAAGGCGGGTTCCTCCTCCAAATACTTCATAGAAGATCTAGAACACAAAGATAGTGTCCGGCTCTGCAAAATAAGTTTCCACATATTGCCATAGAGAGGATAATATTATTAACACAAATCTAATCTGCTGACGTATTCCGTGGTGCGACACGCCACGGCCAAGCCTTTATACAAATCGTTTCATTATCCCACCTCAGCGCGTTACGCGAGGCGGTTTTCTTGGCACGTCTTGTCAAAGCAGAGATCGTGTCCCTTTATTCCGGGATCCTCATCAATACGGGTGTGGGTAACCTGACCGCGCCTTTGATTACGGCGCTTGGAGATAAGCAAGTTTTATCAGGCTGGTGGGGATACATAACCGCATCCACCCATATAAGGGGATAAGGATCCACCTTTTCACCCACGCCTTCTTCCTCCTCTGCCTATCCATTCTTGCGCACTCGAGCTCCAGCGCCCAAGTCTGTACTACCACCTCGACCTTCTCCAGTCATGTCCGGAGCGGGAGGCAAGTGGATGGTCTCCTCCGTCACGGAGGGACACATAAAAAAGCTGAGGAGGGCCGGATATCTGGCCAGCGACATCGCGCACCGACTCCCCGAAAAGGGGCAGCTCATCCCCACTCCTAGGCCCCATGAGAGGGTGGTATTTCTCCCCCATTTCCTCCGCGGACTGGGATTCCCTCTACATCCATTTGTCCCGGGGCTCATGTTCTACTACGGCCTGGATTTCCATGATCTGGCTCCGAACTTCATCCTCAATATCTCGGCGTTTATCGTCGTGTGCGAGGCTTTCCTCCGCATCCGCCCCCATTTCGGCTTATGGCTAAAGACCTTCAACGTCAAGCCGAAGGTGGTGCGCAGCAGCCAGGTGGAGTGCGGCAGCGCCATGGTTGGCAAGATGGCCAACGTCCTGTGGCTCGAGGGCTCCTTTGTGGAGACCCTGAAGGGGTGGCAATCAAGGTGGTTTTACATCACCGAGCCACGCGACGCTGAATGGGTCGCACCCCCTGAGTTCCGATCCGCCCCCCCTACGCGGCTCACCTCCTGGAAGGAGACAGGCCTATCTTGGGGTAAAAAAGGAGAACTGACCGGACTACAAACATGCATCCAAACCCTGGTGGACAAGAAGCTCAAGCTTGTCAACGTAGTCCAGGTTATGCTCGTCCACCTGATCCTCCCGTGTCAACGACGGGCCTTCAACCTTTGGGAGTTCGACCCAGCGCAGCATCAAACTCTTAAGAGGCTCTTCGACACGACGTACGAAGATGCCTGGAGGATGCTTTTCAAGGGTGCCGAGGCTCCCGCATCCGCTGCCGAGGATCGCGGATTCAGTACTCAGCATCATGCTCATGCGGTAAGCTGTTTTTGTCCTTTTACAGGGTATCAGTTTTTCATAGTTTGACTCTATGCGGAATCTGAGTTCCCTTATCTTTGATAGGATTGGATGGTGACGTCCGGACAGATCAACTGTCCGGCTCCTCTTCCCGAAGGCCCAGCGGATGCTCGCTTCGCGAAGCTGCTGGTCCTGGTGCCCTATGTGGTGCCGGAGAAGAAGGCCGCGAAAAGGGCCACGGGACTCGAAAGAGTGCCCGGCGCCAGGAGGTGTCGGATTCGTCATCCGACGGTCCCGAAGCGCCTTCCTCTCGTGAAGACGAGGAGGAAGAAGAAGAGACATCTCCCCCTCCTGCAGGAGGAGAGAAGAAGAGGAAGGCCGCCCTCTCTGGGGAGGCCGGAGGGTCCAAGAAGGGGAAAACCCTTCCTCCGGACTGCTCCACAGACGTCGACGACGACGAAGAGGAGTGGCAGCCCAGGGCTAAGCCCCTGGCAAAATCGTAAGTGTCCGGATACCGGAGTAATTCATAGTATTCGTTTTTTGCACAACTTTCCCTTATGTCAAATATGTTTATGCAGCCCACCCAAAGACCGGCTCGATGCATCGTCGAGCGGCTCACTGGACCCGTCAGATGTGAACTCGCTTCCGACGGCTTCATCCCCCCGCCCTGCGGACGACACCGAAGTGTTGTCCCAACAGGTTCCAAGCCGGGAGGAGGCGGTCCTGGAGGCGCCGCAAGGCGACCTCCCAGACTCCAGGAGTAAAGAGGATGAAACCCCCCAGGGCTCCAAGTCCGGCTCAAGGCCGAACACCGCTCCGGAACCTTCAAAGGTTCTAGAGTCCGGCAGGCGACCTCCTTCCAAGAGGAGCAAGCCCACCGTGTCGGTGACCTCCGTTCAATCGGAGGCACCGGACAATATGTTGCAGGCGCTCCAAGGTGCCTCCATCGACGAGGGGCACCGCACTATTATGAGTGCGGTGATCCAGAAGGTTCAGTCCGCCAAAAGCGGACTGACTGAAGCTTGTACAAGCCTTTTAACAGGCTTTGAGGTAAGTAAAGAATGTTCAAATAATATTATCGCATAGACAGTAGCCCCTGATGCTCTGTTGGGCATTCGGGAAGAAAAGCCGAATAGAGGATCAAAGAATTCGCATGAGTCTAAAAAAGGAGTCAATATGCGTATGCAGGCTTCTGTGCTAGCGTCCGCCGCACTAACTGCGGAAGTGGACGTGATGAAGTAGAGCCTCGAGAAGTCCGAGCAAGAGCTCGGGCGTGCCAAGAAGCAGCTCAAGGAGAAGGAAGGTAAGAAATACCGTGGTTGAATGTGTATATAAAAAGGTGCAATTGCAAGAGATGACAGGATTAACATGGCTATTTGTAGGGGCCACATCTGAGGTGGCGACCCTTAAGCAGGCGCTGCTCTAGGCCGAGAAGAGTGCGGCCGTGGAGCGCACCGAGCGGGAGAGGTATGAGGCCGAGGTTGGCAAGGTGCGGCAAGAGCTCCAGGTTCTCATGAAGAAACATGAGAGTTTGGAGCTTGACTCGAAGACGCGAGCGTCCGAGCTCGCGGCGGCTATTGAAAATGCCAAGTCTGCCAAGGCCGAATCCCAGAAGACCCTCCAGGAGTTGGATGAGGTGAAGAGAATAGCGGCGGGTAAGGCATTCTTTATGCAAAGTAAACATATAAACGTGAGTTACCTGAGACTTACCCGAATCCGGAGCTCTCCAGGGGCATTTGCAGATCTTCCCCGGAGTGTATCTGATGTCGCCGCATTCTATCGAGCCGAGGAGGGTAGCTCGACGGAGAACATGCTCTGGTCTCAGCATGCTGAGGCCGGACACCCCGTGCCCCTGAGCGACCAGCTGAAGCAGCTGGTCGAGCTCCACAAGGCGGCTGAACAGGCCATGAAGGGCCTCCTAGTTCTGCTGTGGCCTGGAGAGGCTCTGCCTAGGAGCTATTTCGGGCTGGTGCGGCGGCTGGTGGAGGCCTGTCCGAGGCTTGAAGACATCAAGCACTCCGTCTGCATTGAAGGTGCCCGTAGGGCCCTTGCCCGTGCTAAGGTGCACTGGGGCAAGCTAGATGCGGAGAAGCTTGTGAAGGACAGGCCACCACCGGGGAAAGAGCATCGCAAGCCCGAAAATTATTATAAGGATGTTCTAAAGGGTGCCCGCCTTGTTGCGGATGAATGTACCAAGGATGTATTTTTTGAATAAAACCCACTCGTGTTATCCTGTGCGCTGAAAATTTGTTCATATGCGCTAAGCAATGCTGCTTGAATTTAAAATATTACCTTATGTGCGGCTGTTTATCAATGCTGAGAGATGGCGAGTCGTCGGCTTCTGCCCCCTTGCCGCTAGTGCTGGGGTGTTCGGGGATAAACCTGGGCGCTCTTTTTCCCATATTTGGATCCTTCGAGGGAGGCGCTCAGCCCAACGAACGAGGCAATCGGACTATAATGCGTGAACACTCTCACTTAGCTATAGAATTCTATAATTTTAAATTTCAGCGAAGCCCCTAGTATTCGGAAGACCGAGTTCGGGGCGCTATCCACGCCTTGGCCGGACAGAGCCGACTCCTCGCCCTAAGCGGCATAAGTCTTTAAGGATTCGAAAAGACCTCTCGAACAGCGACCAACTCTCGCCTCATCATGACGGTCAGTTTTAGCTTTCTCCACTGAGGTGCTCGGCCCAGCTCAACTGGGGCACAATCGCAGTGGTTCTCCTAGTGCTACCTTAGCCGATAGAGCGGAACGTAAGGCACCAAAACATAGGAGCCGGGCAAACCCAACTATTGACCCAAGACATGATTCGGAGCCGATGCATATAATGCTATAAGTTCGGGGTGCCGCACTTGTGGAAGTGTTCGGACTTCTCACACCATGTTGAGGGGTACTGAAGCCCCTGGCGTATTTTGGCTGTACCCAAGTGTACGGGTGCAACATGTCATTAAGGAAC
>NC_041392.1:663085232-663118646 GCF_002162155.2 Triticum dicoccoides | reverse complement strand
GTAATGCAAAAAATGGACAAAAGTTATGCATTGTTCATTAAAATAGCCGCGATCAAAGCAGAACGATACAAGTAATGCGATAAACGAAAAGTTGGACTATTTAACATGTCTGTTCCAGGGGCAAGCTACGGAATAGTATGCGGAACAGGTATACTGCTCGTGATAGAGACCACCTGGGATTTCCGTAATGCGGCATGGCTTGTCGGTTTCTCTGGTTCTTGCATCTTTCTGTGCGGCAGTTGAACTGCCAAACAGGCCTTCCGAAGAGTAGAGTCTTGAAAGTAAGAGAAAAGTAAAAAAATCGGCAGCCCCTGGTACGGTTTAAGCCGTGTTTTGGGCGTGTCGTGATGGTTCCCCTCCCCCTATGCCCATGGTATTTCTAGAGCGTATTTATGTACGCGAAGTACTGGCATCGCCTTTTTGCGGGGGTTGGGGTTGGGGCTGCATTGCTACGCCTGCTCGGAACGTGCCAGGCGGTCTTGTTGTAGGTTACTCCGGGCGTGCTTGACGGTGTCCGGATGTTTAATGGCCGGACTGGAGAACTTCCTGGAGAGGCTGCTTTGTACTTCCGCTGCAAGGGCCGCCGTGTGCTCCTCCGTTCGGAGGGAGCGTTCGGTGTTTCCATTGACCGTAATTACTCCTCGAGGGCCTGGCATCTTGAGCTTAAGGTATGCGTAGTGTGGGACCGCATTGAACTTGGCGAATGCGGTTCGCCCGAGCAGTGCATGGTAACCGCTGCGGAACGGGACTATGTCGAAGATTAACTCCTCACTTCGGAAATTATCCGGAGATCCAAAGACCACTTCAAGTGTGACTGAGCCTGTATAGCTGGCCTCTGCACCTGGTATTATGCCTTTGAAGGTCGTTTTGGTGGGCTTAATCCTCGAGGGATCTATGCCCATTTTCCGCACTGTATCCTGGTAAAGCAGGTTCAGGCTACTGCCGCCGTCCATAAGGACTCTAGTGAGATGAAATCCGTCAATAATTGGGTCGAGAACCAATGCGGCGAATCCGCCATGACGGATGCTAGTGGGATGGTCTCTTCGATCAAAGGTGATCGGGCAGGAGGACCATGGGTTGAACTTTGGGGCGACTGGCTCTACCGCGTATACGTCCCTTAACGCGCGCTTCCGCTCCCTTTTGGGGACGTGGGTGGCGTATATCATGTACCGTCCGCACTTGTGGGGGAAAACCCTTCTGTCCATTGTTGTTCGGCGGCCGGGGCTCCTCGTCGTCATCGCTATGCAACCCCTTGTCTTCACTGTTGGTGCTTAATCTGCCTGGCTGCTTGAACACCCAACAGTCCCTATTGGTGTGATTGGCCGGCTTTTCGGGGGTGCCATGTATTTGGCACAAGCGGTCGAGTATTCGGTCCAAGTTGGACGGACCCCTAGGATTCCTTTTGAATGACTTTTTCCACTGACCGGATTTAGAGCCTCTGAATCTGGCATTAACTGCCGTATCCTTAGCATTGTCGCCGTTGATGCGGCGCTTCTGCTGGTTGCGACGTTACCTGCCACTAATGTCCCTGGTGTCCTAATGACCAGGGTTCTTGGTCATATTGTTGCTAAGAGCAAGCCAGCTGTCTTCTTTCGCGCAAAAGCGGGTCATGAGTGCCATGAGTGCTTCCATAGATTTCGGCTTCTCCTGTCCTAGGTGCCGGGCAAGCCACTCGTCACGGATATTATGCTTGAAGGCTGCTAAGGCCTCTGCGTCCGGACAGTCGAGTATTTGATTTTTTTTTGTTAGGAACCGTGTCCAGAATTGCCTAGCCGATTCGTCTGGCTGCTGAATTACGTGGCTTAGGTCGTCAGCGTCTGGGGGTCGCACATAAGTGCCCTGGAAATTGTCGAGGAATGCGGCTTCCAGGTCCTCCCAACAGCTGATTGACCCTGTTGGCAGGCTGTTGAGCCACTGCCGGGCTGGTCCTTTAAGCTTGAGTGGGAGGTATTTGATGGCGTGGAAATCATCGCCGCGGGCCATGTGGATATGAAGGAGATAATCCTCGATCCATACCGCGGGATCTGTTGAGCCATCATATGATTCGATGTTTACGGGTTTGAAACCCTCGGGGATTTGATGATCCATTATTTCGTCTGTGAAGCACAATGGATGTGCGGCGCGTCTGTACTGGGCGATATCATGACGTAGCTCCAATGAGCTTTGTCTATTGTGTTCGGCCCTGCCGAATTTGTGGCCGGCGTGACGGTTATCGTCTCGAGCCATGGGGAGCCTATGCGATCCGTAGATCGATCTTGTTTGCCTTACCTTGTCCTCCAACATGTCTCGTAAGTCCGGCACATATTCCCGTGCCTTGGTACGGGGTGCGGCTTGGGTGGAGGGCCATGAGGCCTCTCTGTCGCGACCACCAGGTGGCCTGTCGGCCGCGTCGAGTGCTTCCTCCTCTAATCGGGGTAGCAGCCTGCGCTTCGGGTAGCACTTGGAGGGGCGTTCGGGTTTATGCTCTTCGGCCGCAAGGACTTCAGTCCATCTATCGACTAGCCGATCTTGATCAGCTTTAAGTTGTTGCTATTTTTTCTTGAGGCTTCTTGCCGTGGCCATAAGCCTGCGTTGAAAATCCTCTTGTTCGACGGGATCCTCCGGCACGGCGAATTCGTCGTCGTCGAGGCTTGCCTCGTCTTCGGAGGGAGGCATACAATTATCGTCCTCGACCTCTCTGTCGGCCGCTCTCTCATGAGGGCTGGTTTCTTCATCCTCCTGTGCTAAATCTTGCTTGGGGGGGATGTTCTTTGGTGCTTTCCAGGGTATTATTATCTCCCGTTCTGGAATCGCCGTTTTTGTGTTGGCGGGATTTTGAGCGGCGCCGCTGACGCCGGTGCTTTTGCTGTTTCTTGGAGGGGTCATCCTCCGCTGTTCCATCGCCCTCTCCCTCTTTTGGGGTGTCCACCATGTATATGTCATATGACGAGGTGGCTTTCCAGGGCCTAATAGGCGCTGGTTCTTCATCATCTCCTTCATCAGTGTCCATACCGTCGATGTCTTCGGAGTCGAAGTCGAGCATGTCGGTTAAGTTGTCGACAGTGGCTACAAAGTGGGTGGTGGGTGGGCTTTGAATTTCTTCATCGTCCGAATCCCAACCTTGCTGACCGTAGTCCGGCCAGGGCTCTCCTGATAAAGAGAGAGACTTTAGTGACTTCAGGATATCACCGAAAGGCGAGTGCTGAAAGACGTCCGCGGCCGTGAACTCCATGATCGGCGCCCAATCGGATTCGCTTGGCAGGGGCGCGGAGAGTTCGGAGTCCGGAGAAGAATCCGGCTCCATGGAGTCACGAGTCTTGCAGAGTACGGGGCTGGTGTTCAGCTCAGTCGCCGTTGGGATCGCAGCCCCCGAGGTGGCGTCCAACCGCCCATCCTCGATCGGCGCGATCGGCTCCGAACTAGGGGTCGGAGCCGATGCGGCCTCCAGGGCACCGTTCGGCGGCAGAGCTAGATCATGCTTGTCGTGACAGTGCAGCTCGGTTGGCAGTGGTTCGAATCCGTCAAAGATCAAGTCCCCGCGGATGTCGGCCGTGTAGTTTAAACTTCCGAATCTGACCTTTCAGCCAGGGGCGTAGCTTTCGATCTGCTCTAGATGGCCAAGTGAATCGGCCCGCAGTGTTAAGCCGCTAAAGACGAAGATCTGTTCGGGGAGGAAGGTCTCACCCTGGACTGCGTCGCCATTGATGATCGTAGGAGCCAGCGGGCCTGACGGCGACGACACAGAGGAACTCTCAATGAAAGCACCAATGTCAGTGTCAAAACCGGCGGATCTCGGGTAGGGGGTCCCGAACTGTGCGTCTAGGCCGGATGGTAACAGGAGGCAGGGGACACAAAGTTTTACCCAAGTTCGGGCCCTCTCGATGGAGGTAAAACCCTACGTCCTGCTTGATTAATATTGATGATATGGGTAGTAAAAGAGTTGATCTACCACGAGATCAGAGAGGCTAAACCCTAGAAGCTAGCCTATGGTATGATTGTTGATGTGTATGTTGTCCTACGGACTAAAACCCTCTGGTTTATATAGACACCGGAGAGGGTTAGGGTTACATAAAGTCGGTTACAATGGTAGGAGTTCTGAACATCCGTATCGCCAAGCTTGCCTTCCACGCCAAGGAAAGTCCCTTCCGGACACGGGACGGAGTCTTCAATCTTGTATCTTCATAGTCCAGGAGTCCGGCGGAAGGTATAGTTCGGCTATCCGAACACCCCCTAATCCAGGACTCCCTCAATCTTCTTCGGCGCAATGGCCGGTGCGGCGGCCAGGCGGTCAGAATGATGCGAGGGCGATATCTCTGACACAGCTCGTCGAACTGCCGGTCATCGAGCTGCTGCTCGTTGATGTCGACGTCATCGTAGTGCTGTTGTGACTGTGGCTCCGCCGACGCTAACGGTCTGGCTGGCCACCCCTCGCCTGCCATCTTGGAGGAACTGGCGCGAGTCTGTCGGAGACGCCGGCTTGCGTGTTCTTGGAGGACGATCGAATCCGCCGAGCAAAACGCACGCGTACATACGCAAAGGCAAGGTTGTGATCCCGGGTCTGGGTGGAGCGAAGCGGACGGGATCTCGCTAAATTTGTAGGGCGAAGTGGAGCTACGTGGTAGTGCACTCGGAATCCGGCCCCGGGTCCTGCTCGGGCAGCGAAATCTGCACGATACAGTAGAGAGGAGAGTCCGACTCGGTTCAGTAGAAAATAAGCCAAGATCCGGACAGAGTCCAAGCTTGGTTTCTGTCTGAAGTACGGTCAGCGGGAAGGAGGTTCGGCCTCTCTGGGACCATATTTCTGTTTCCACAGCACAGAAGAGTTTTGTGCCTTGTTCATTATAAAGAAGGAGGAAGACACGAATCAAGTTCAGAGTACAACATGATTACAAGCTGAACTGACCTGTGCTACGGTGGTTGGCAGTTACTACTACCTCCCAGTACTTTTTCAGTACCTATCCCCTAATTTCAATGTTCGATATCTTGATTTCCTATCACAGTGCTCTTTCTACTTTGGTACCACCAGGGTTAGAGCATCTACAACCGGACCCACTACTTTCTTCCTAAATGCACGAAACGTCCGCCCAGTCAGTGTCCGGTCAAAAAAGTGGGACCTAACGGGACACTCCATTTTGTCCCTAAACGTCTAGACTGTCCGGCACCTCTCAAACCCATCTCAAAATCTGGGGGGGGGGGTACGAGGGGGTTCGGTCACGCCCGGGCAGCCCGCATGCACACACGGTCCACTTGGAGTGATTTGGTGAGAAGACCACGGCCGCAACGGCGCCATCATGCCCACGTCGGCAAGAAAGCCGCCGAAGCTAGGACCATTGGGACTAGAGCTGGCCCGAGGCCGGAGCTCGCGCCCACGGCCGGTCTGAGGCCGGAGCTCGCGCCCATGGCTACTCCAAGGCCCCGTGCCTGGAGCTTGCGCCCATGGCTGCTACGAGGCCCCGCGCCCGGAGCTCGCGCCCACGACCTCTCCTGTGACGCCCCGAGACCGATGCGCCAGGTGTCTTCTAGTTATTCGTTTTTGTTGCTTGTCATTCGCTTGCGTGTTGCATCTTGTCATGTCATCTTGTGCATTGCATCATCATGTTTTCAAAACTTGCATTCGTCCGGATTCCCCCAGTTCCGTCTGTTGTCCGTTCTGAGCCCAGACACACTCGCACGCGCCCGCGGCATGTCCGAAATAGTATTGTATAAGTGGTTGGAAAATGTTCTCGGAGTGGGTTGAAAGTTGGCATGCGGTGTTGTTATAGTGTAGGTAGGCCGCCTGTCAAGTTTCATCGCATGCGGAGTCCGTTTGACGCCCCAACGGATAACTGTAGCGGCAATATAGCCGGTCTATCATCGAATGTTTTCGGTCTCCGAAAACATTCGCCGGGTCTCTCTCTTCTCTTCTCTCAGCCCAAAGCTTTCTGCACAGTCCGCTATCAACCGCCAGGCCCCGAAACCCCTCCTTGCACAGTGCACCGACCCCCTCACGTGCGCGTCCGAAAGCTGTCCCGAACCCGACCTAGACAGTCGTCACCATTGGGTCCGGAGCATCCCCAAACATCTACAAAACATCATCGTTTTCTTATTTGGACTCCATAGTCTATTTTTTCCTGACCGTCCGATTTTGATCGGAGGGACGAGATCGCCCCTAACTCTATCCACCTACTATATATATAACAGTCCAAACCCTAGTCGCTAGTTTGTCCCATCGAGCCGCCGCCGGCCATTTCCCCTCGGGATCCATCCCCACCTACCAGCAGCCAAAAACCCCTGATCCAACAAATCCTTCTCCTTGCTCTTTGTGCCCAACCAATCGCCGTTGCCACCAGCCACTGGACCGATCCCCTCGGCCTCCTCTCCTTCCCTGGCGCCTCCTACTCCTTACCTTGCTCTTCCAGCAAGTCAGCGCCTCCTCCCGTCGCCAGCGACCGCTTCACCAGGACCCCGGGCCTGCAGCCTCGCGCACAAGCTCCTCTGCTTGCTCACGCGCCACGGCAAGAAGCAGCACCACCGGGGCCCTTGCGTCGTCGAGCACCACCAGGACCAACCCCGGTGCCACTCTGGCCGCCCGAGCACCTCGTGCTTCTCCTCGTCGCCCTCAACCCCGCCTCGACTCACCGGCGAGCCATCGACCTTGGAGACCACCACGACCACCTGAGACCCTGTCCGCCCGAGCAAGGCTTGATCCACTGCTTCAGCGCGCCCGTCGACCACCGTTGCTACTAGGCCGGAGCTCTGTTGCTCTCCTTGTCCTCCTTTCCCGCGTTTTCCTCTCTCTCTCTCTCTCGCTCGCTCACTCTCATATCACTCCCTCTGTCTTGGGTCTTCAACAGGAGGAGCCCCACCGCTAGCGACCTTCTTTGCGCCGTTCCCGTCGTCTAGACCCCGCCGCCGCCAAGTTCCTTGCCGGGAGCGACGCCACCCGGATCTGGTCGTCTCCGCATCGTCCGCGCCCCTGCCTCGCCATGGATGCGCCTCCCTGCTGCCGGAGCCCCACGACCCTGCACCAAGTCCCTCGCTGTCGCCTCTGCTTCATCCGGAGCCTCCATGGACGCCAAGCCGCTGGTTTCCTCCGCGACCTTGCATTCCTGGCCGGATCCCGCCGGCTGGGCCTTGATACGTCTCCAACGTATCTATAATTTTTGATTGCTCCATGCTATATTATCTACTGTTTTGGACTATATTGGGCTTTATTTTCCACTTTTATATTATTTTTGGGACTAACCTATTAACCGGAGGCCCAGCCCAGAATTGTTGTTTTTTTGCCTATTTTAGTGTTTCGGAGAAACAGAATATCAAACGGAGTCCAAACGGAATAATATCTTCAAGAACATGATTTTCTCACCGAACGTGATCCAGGAGACTTGGACCCTACTCCAAGGAGTCAAAGAGGAGGTCACGAGGGTGCCCCCCCTAGGGCGCGCCCCCTGCCTCGTGGGCCCCTCGGTGCTCCACCGACGTACTCCTTCCTGCTATATATACCTGCGTACCCCCAAACGATTAGAATAGGAGCCAAAAACCTAATTCCACTGCCGCAACTTTCTGTATCCATGAGATCCCATCTTGGGGCCTGTTCCGGAGCTCCGCCAGAAGAGGGACGTCATCACGAAGGGCTTCTACATCATCCTAGCCCCTCCGATGAAGTGTGAGTAGTTTACCTCAGCCCTTCGGGTCCATAGTTAGTAGCTAGATGGCTTCTTCTCTCTCTTTGAATCTCAATACAAAGTTCTCCCCCTCTCTTGTGGAGATCTATTTGATGTAATCTTCTTTTTGCGGTGTGTTTGTTTAGACCGATGAATTGTGGGTTTATGATCAAGTCTATCTATGAATAATATTTGAATCTTCTCTGAATTCTTTTATGTATGATTGGTTATCTTTGCAAGTCTCTTCGAATTATCCGTTTGGTTTGGCCAACTAGATTGGTAGTTCTTGCCATGGGAGAAGTTCTTAGCTTTGGGTTCGATCTTGCGGTGTCCTTACCCAGTGACAGAAGGGGCAGCAAGGCACGTATTGTATCGTTGCCATCGAGGATAACAAGATGGGGTTTATTTCATATTGCATGAATTTATCTCTCTACATCATGTCATCTTGCTTAAGGCATTACTCTGTTTTTAACTTAATACTCTAGATGCATGCTGGATAGCGGTCGATGAGTGGAGTAATAGTAGTAGATGCAGAATCGTTTCGATCTACTTGTCACGGACGTGATGCCTATATAGATGATCATGCCAAGATATTCTCATCACTATGCTCAATTCTGTCAATTGCTCAACAATAATTTGTTCACCCACCGTAGAATACTTATGCTCTTGAGAGAAGCCACTAGTGAAACCTATGGCCCCCGGGTCTACTCTCATCATATCAATGTCCATCACTTTTAATCTTGCTTTGCTTTTTACTTTGCTTTTACTTTTTACTTTGCATCTTTATACCAAAAATACCAAAAAATATTATATCTATCAGATCTCACTCTCGTAAGTGACCGTGAAGGGATTCACAACCCCTAATCGCGTTGGTTGCGAGTAGCTATCACTTTGTGCAGGTACGAGTTTCTTGAGCATGGCCTCCTACTGGATTGATACCTTGGTTCTCAAAAACTGAGGGAAATACTTACGCTACTTTGTTGCATCATCCCTTCCTCTTCGGGGAAAACCAACACAAGCTCAAGATGTAGCAAGAAGGATTTCTGGCACCATTGTCGGGGAGTCTACGCAAAAAGTCAACATACCAAGTACCCATCGCAATCCCTATGTCTCGCATTACATTATTTGCCATTTGCCTCTCGTTTTCCTCTCCCCCAACTTCACCCTTGCAATTTTATTTGCCCTCTCTCTCTATCCTCCCTCTCTATTTGCCTCTTTTTGCCCGCTTGCTTTTTGTTTGCTTGTGTGTTAGTTTGCTTGTTTATCGCGATGGCTCAAGATAATACTAAATTGTGTGACTTCACCAATACCAATAATAATGATTTCCTTAGCACTCCGATTGCTCCTCTTACTGATGCTGAATCTTGTGAAATTAATACTGCTTTGTTGAATCTTGTTATGAAAGATCAATTCGCCGGCCTTCCTAGTGAAGATGCCGCTACTCATATAAATAGCTTTCTTGATTTATGTGATATGCAAAAGAAAAAAGATGTCAATAATGATGTCGTTAAATTGAAGCTATTTCCTTTTTTGCTTAGAGATCGTGCTAAAGCTTGGTTTTCGTCTTTGCCTAAGAATAGTATTGATTCATGGAACAAGTGCAAAGATGCTTTTATCTCTAAGTATTTTCCTCCCGCTAAGATCATCTCTCTTAGAAACGATATTATGAACTTTAAACAACTTGATCATGAACATGTTGCACAAGCTTGGGAGAGAATGAAATTAATGATACATAATTTCCCTACTCATGGTTGGAATTTGTGGATAATCATACAAAAATTTTATGCCAGATTGAATTTTGCTTTTAGAAATCTTTTAGATTCGGCCGCGGGAGGCACTTTTATGGAAATCACTTTAGGAGATGCTACTAAACTCCTAGATAATATTATGGTTAATTATTCTCAATGGCATACTGAAAGATCTTCTAATAAAAAGGTGCATGCGATAGAAGAAATTAATGTGTTGAGTGGAAAGATGGATGAACTTATGAAATTCTTTGCTACTAAGAGTGTTTCTTCTGATCCTAATGATATGCCTTTGTCTACTTTGATTGAGAATAACAATGAATCTATGGATGTGAATTTTGTTGGTAGGAATAATTTTGGTAACAACGCTTATAGAGGGAATTTTAATCCTAGGCCATATCCTAGTAATCCTTCTAATAATTATGGGAATTCCTACAACAACTCTTATGGAAATTATAATAAGATGCCCTCTGAATTTGAGAATAGTGTTAAAGAGTTTATGAATTCACAAAAGAATTTTAATGCTTTGCTTGAAGAGAAATTGCTTAAAGTTGATGATTTGGCTAGGAACGTTGATAGAATTTCTCTTGAGATTGATTCGTTAAAGCTTAGATCTATTCCTCCTAAACATGATATCAATGAGTCTCTCAAAGCCATGAGAATTTCCATTGGTGAGTGCAAGGAAAGAACCACTAGGATGCGTGCTTCCAAAGATGCCTTTATTAAAGCGTGTTCCTCCAATTCCTATGAAAATCAAGATGAAGATCTAAAAGTTATTGATGTGTCCCCTATTAAATCTTTGTTTTGCAATATGAATCTTGATGAAAGTGAATATTATCTTCCTTTACCTAGAAGGCATTCTAAAAAAATCGGAGTATTTAGATCTTAATGATGAAATTGATGGAAGTGGGATTGAAAGAAATAAAAATCTAGATGTTGCTAAACCCACTATATTGGATTTCAAGGAATTTAATTATGAAATTTGCTCTTTAATTGATTGTATTTCCTTGTTGCAATCCGTGCTAAATTTTCCACATGCTTATAGTCAAAATAAAGCCTTCACCGAACATATTGTTGATGCCTTGATGCAATCTTATGAAGAAAAACTTGAGTTGAAAGTTTCTATCCCTAGAAAACTCTATAACGAGTGGGAACCAACTATTAAAATTAAAATTAAAGATCATGAGTTTTATGCTTTGTGTGATTTTGGTGCTAGTGTCTCTACTATTCCCAAGACTTTGTGTGATTTACTAGATTTCCGCGATTTTGATGATTGCTCTCTAAACTTGCATCTTGCGGATTCCACTATTAAGAAACCTATGGGAAGGATCAATGATGTTCTTATTGTTGCAAATAGGAATTATGTGCCCGTGGATTTCATTGTTCTTGATATAGATTGCAATCCTTCTTGCCCTATTATTCTTGGTAGACCTTTCCTTAGAACGGTTGGTGAGATTATTGATATAAAGGAAGGGAATATTAGATTTCAATTTCCATTAAAAAGGGCATGGAACACTTTCCAAGAAAGAAAATAAAATTGCCATATGAAACTATCATGAGAGCCACTTATGGATTGCCTACCAAAGATGGCAATACTTAGATCTATCCTCGCTTTTATGCCTAGCTAGGGGCGTTAAACGATAGCGCTTGTTGGGAGGCAACCCAATTTTATTTTTATTCCTTGCTTTTTTCTCCTGCTTAGTAATAAATAAATTATCTATACTATGTTTTGGTTGTGTTGTTTGTGTTTAATTAGTGTTTGTGCCAAGTAGAACCGTTGGGAAGACTTGGGGAAAGTCTTGTTGAACTTGCTGTAAAAAACAGAAACTTTAGCGCTCACGAGAACTGCTGTCATTTTTATTTGAAGAGTGCTATTTAGTTAATTATTTTTGCAGATGATTAATAGATAAATTCCTCACGACCAGAAATTTATTTTATAATTTTTGTGGTTACAGATCTCGCGCTAGCTACAGATTACTACAGACTGTTCTGTTTTTGTCAGATTCTGTTTTTCGTGTGTTGTTTGCTTATTTTGATGAATCTATGGCTAGTAAAATAGTTTATAATCCATAGAGAAGTTGGAATACAGTAGGTTTAACACCAATATAAATAAAGAATGAGTTCATTACAGCACCTTGAAGTGGTCTTTTTTTCTTTCGCTAACGGAGCTCACGAGTTTTCTATTTTGAGTTTTGTGTTGTGAAGTTTTCAAGTTTTGGGTGAATTCTTTTGATGGATCATGGACAAGGAGTGGCAAGAGCCTAAGCTTGGGGATGCCCATGGCACCCCCAAGATAATCCAAGGACACAAAAATGTCAAAGCTTGGGGATGCCCCGGAAGGCATCCCCTCTTTCGTCCACTTCCATCGGTAATTAACTTGGAACTATATTTTTATTCACCAACATGATATGTGTTTTGCTTGGAGCATATTGTATTATTTTTGTCTTTGTGTATTATTATGCCACAATCATCCTTGCTGTACACACCTTCTGAGAGAGCCATACATTAATTCAAATTTGATAGAATACTCTATGTGCTTCACTTATATCTCTTGAGCTAAGTAGTTTTGCTCTATGTGCTTCACTTATATCTTTTGAGCTAAGTAGTTTTGCTCTATGTGCTTCACTTATATCTTTTGAGCGTTATAATTTTGCTCTATGTGCTTCACTTAGATCTTTTAGAGCATGGTGGTGGATTTGTTTTAAAGAAACTATTGATCTCTCATGCTTCACTTAAATTATTTTGAGAGTCTCTTAATAGCATGGTAATTTGCTTAATAATAATATGCTTGGTATTCAAGATTTGTGAAACTTTCTTTTGAGTGTGTTGAATACTAAGAAAAGATTGAAGCTTGATAATTTTTTTGAGATATGGAAGTGATAATATTAAAGTCATGCTTGTTGAGTAGTTGTGAATTTAAAGAATACTTGTGTTAAAGTTTGTGATTCCCGTAGCATGCACGTATGGTGAACCGTTATGTGATGAAGTCGGAGCATGATTTATTTATTGATTGTCTTCCTTATGAGTGGCGGTCGGGGACGAGCGATGGTCTTTTCCTACCAATCTATCCCCCTAGGAGCATGCACGTAATACTTTGCTTTGATAACTTCTAGATTTTTGCAATAAGTATATGAGTTCTTTATGACTAATGTTGAGTCCATGGATTATACGCACTCTCACCCTTCCACCTTTGCTAGCCTCTCTAATACCGCGCACCTTTCGCCGGTATCATACACCTACCATATACCTTCCTCAAAACAACCACCATAGCTACCTATCATGGCATTTCCATAGCCATTCCGAGATATATTGCCATGCAACTTTCCACCATCTAGTTCATCATGACACATTCATCATTGTCATATTGCTTAGCATGATCATGTAGTTGACATAGTATTTGTGGCAAAGCCACCGTTCATAATTTCTTCATACTTGTCACTCTTGATTCATTGCATAGCCCGGTACACCGCCGGAGGCATCCAAATAGAGTCATACTTTGTTTTAGAATCGAGTTGTAATCATTGAGTTGTAAATAAATAGAAGTGTGATGATCATCATTCAATAGAGCACTGTCCCAAAAAAAGAGAAAGGCCAAAGAAAAAAAAGAAGGCCCAAAAAAAGAAAATAAATAAAAGGGGGCAATGCTACTATCTTTTTTTCCACACTTGTGCTTCAAAGTAGCACCATGATATAGCGAGTCTCATATATTGTGCTTCAAAGTAGCACCATGTTCTTCATATAGAGAGTCTCATATGTTGTCACTTTCATATACTAGTGGGAATTTTACATTATAGAACTTGGCTTGTATATTCCAATGATGGGCTTCCTCAAAATTTCCCTAGGTCTTCGTGAGCAAGCAACTTGGATGCACACCCACTTAGTTTCTTTTTGAGCTTTCATACATTTATAGCTCTAGTGCATCCGTTGCATGGTAATCCCTACTCACTCACATTGATATCTATTGATGGGCATCTCCATAGACCGTTGATACGCCTAGTTGATGTGAGACTATCTTCTCCTTTTTGTCTTCTCCACAACCACCATTCTATTCCACCTATAGTGCTATATCCATGGCTCACGCTCATGTATTGCGTGAAGATTGAAAAAGTTTTGAAAAAGTTAGAGTATGAAACAATTGATTGGCTTGTCATCGGGGTTGTACATGATTTAAATACTTTGTGTGGTGAAGATGGAGCATAGCCAGACTATATGATTTTGTAGGGATAACTTTATTTGGCCATGTTATTTTGAGAAGACATAATTGCTTTGTTAGTATGCTTGAAGTATTATTAGTTTTATGTAATTATAAACTTTTGTCTTGAATATTTCTAATCTGAATATTCATACCACAATTAAGAAGATTTGCATTGAAATTATGCCAAGTAGCACTCCGGATCAAAAATTCTCTTTTTATCATTTACCTACTCGAGGACGAGCAGGAATTAAGCTTGGGGATGCCTGATACGGCTCCAACGTATCTATAATTTTTGATTGCTCCATGCTATATTATCTACTGTTTTGGACTATATTGGGCTTTATTTTCCACTTTTATATTATTTTTGGGACTAACCTATTAACCGAAGGCCCAGCCCAGAATTGTTGTTTTTGCCTATTTTAGTGTTTCGGAGAAACAGAATATCAAACGGAGTCCAAACGGAATAAAATCTTCGGGAACGTGATTTTCTCACCGAACGTGATCCAGGAGACTTGGACCCTACTCCAGGGAGTCAAATAGGAGGTCACGAGGGTGGGGTCGCCCCTCCTAGGGCACGCCCCCTGCCTCATGGGCCCCTCGGTGCTCCACCGACGTACTCCTTCCTCCTATATATACCTACGTACCCATAAATGATCAGAACAGGAGCCACAAACCTAATTCCACCGCCGCAACTTTCTCTATCCACAAGATCCCATCTTGGGGCCTGTTCCGGAGCTCTGCCGGAAGAGGGCCGTCATCACGGAGGGATTCTACATCATCCTAGCCCCTCTGATGAAGTGTGAGTAGTTTACCTCAGACCTTCGGGTCCATAGTTAGTAGCTAGATGGCTTCTTCTCTCTCTTTGAATCTCAATACAAAGTTCTCCCCCTCTCTTGTGGAGATCTATTCGATGTAATTTTCTTTTTGCGGTGTGTTTGTTGAGACCGATGAATTGTGGGTTTATGATCAAGTCTATCTATGAATAATATTTGAATCTTCTCTGAATTCTTTTATGTATGATTGGTTATCTTTGCAAGTCTCTTCGAATTATCCGTTTGGTTTGGCCAACTAGATTGGTAGTTCTTGCCATGGGAGAAGTGCTTATCTTTGGGTTCGATCTTGCGGTGTCCTTACCCAGTGACAGAAGGGGCAGCAAGGCACGTATTGTATCATTGCCATCGAGGATAACAAGATGGGGTTTATTTCATATTGCATGAATTTATCTCTCTACATCATGTCATCTTGCTTAAGGCATTACTCTGTTTTTAACTTAATACTCTAGATGCATGCTGGATAGCGGTCGATGAGTGGAGTAATAGTAGTAGATGCAGAATCGTTTCGATCTACTTGTCACGGACGTGATGCCTATATAGATGATCATGCCAAGATATTCTCATCACTATGCTCAATTCTGTCAATTGCTCAACAATAATTTGTTCACCCACCGTAGAATACTTATGCTCTTGAGAGAAGCCACTAGTGAAACCTATGGCCCCCGGGTCTATTCTCATCATATCAATCTCCATCACTTTAATCTTGCTTTGCTTTTTACTTTGCTTTTACTTTTTACTTTGCATATTTATACCAAAAATACCAAAAAAATATTATATCTATCAGATCTCACTCTCGTAAGTGACCGTGAAGGGATTCACAACACCTAATCGCGTTGGTTGCGAGTAGCTATCGCTTTGTGCAGGTACAAGGGACTTGAGCGTGGCCTCCTACTGGATTGATACCTTGTTTCTCAAAAACTAAGGGAAATACTTACGCTACTCTGCTGCATCATCCCTTCCTCTTCGGAGAAAACCAACGCAAGCTCAAGACGTAGTAGGCCTCGTCCCCGGCCACCGGTAGCCTCGTCGGAGCCCACCTGCGCCGCCCGCAAGTCCCCTGCGTAGCCCCTGCTCCAAACCTGTCGCTGCTCTGCTTCTGCTTCTGCTTCATGTCGAATAAAACGACGCGCCCGCAACCGCTGCCTCGCTCGCCCGTTTGACCTCGTCCCAGCGTCGACCGGTCAACTCCATCCCCTGGGCCGACCCTTCTCTTCCTCGTTCGGCCCAGCCCGAGCTGGCCGCTGGGTGAGGAGCCCCTCTAGCCCCTCTGCTCTGTTGGGCAAGCCTCCAGTTTCGGCCCGCTACGTTTTATTTTCATTTCTGTGACCTTGTCTTTTTCCACTGAATTGCATAATTACAGAAAATGCCATTTTCTTGCATTGCTCATAATTAATTAACCATGCATCAGAATTAATTAAACTTTATATGTAATATGCTTAGAATTTCATCTAGTTTCACAATTTGCAACTTGCATCCATGTTTAAAATGTTTAAAATGTTGCTTGTTTAAATTTGCTCCTATGCCATGTTAAAATGCTTTAATTCATAACTAAATAACCGTAGCTCCAAGCCTAACAAACTTTATATGTAAATGGGGTAGAAAAATGCCTAGTTTAACATGGTGGCTTTACTTTTCATGTTTAATAACTCTAAAATATGGTTTAGGGCAGAACAGTATCAAATCCATTAATATGCACATGAGGAGTTCCTGGAATTGTTGTTCGTTGTTTTCGGCCTCATTTAAACTTGCCTAGATAGGTAGTTTTGTTATGCTTCACCTCTAGCCATGATAACCAAAATTTAATATTGTTGAGTACATAAACGAGAGAGAACTAAATAATTGTTGTGGTGTTCCGTCAATATGCAACTCGTTGCATATTGAGCTCCATTTAACTTGTAGCTTTGTCTGTGCACTTTGCCATACCATGCCTCATTAAACCGGACATGCATCATACTTGATTGTGCATCATGCCATGTTATGCTTGGTTGTTTACTATGTTGTTTGCTTCTTTCCTGTGATGCTTCGTCGGGTTAGTTCCGATAACGTCGCGTTTGTGAGGATCCGTCCGCCTACATACGTTTGTCTTCTTCTTGGACTTGTTCTTCTTCCTTGCGGGATTTCAGGCAAGATGACCATACCCTCAAAATCACTTCTATCTTTGCTTGCTAGTTGCTCGCTCTATTGCTATGCCGCGATACCTACCACTTGCTATATCATGCCTCCCATATTGCCATGTCAAGCCTCTAACCCACCTTTCCTAGCAAACCATTGTTTGGCTATGTTACCGCTTTGCTCAGCCCCTCTTATAGCGTTGCTAGTTGCAGGTGAAGATGAAGTTTGTTCCTTGTTGGAACATGATTATTGTTGGGATATCATTATCATATCTTGTTTACTTTAATGCATCTATATACTTGGTAAAGGGTGGAAGGCTCGGCCTTATGCCTGGTGTTTTGTTCCACTCTTGCCGCCCTAGTTTCCGTCATACCGGTGTTATGTTCCTTGATTTTGCGTTCCTTACGCGGTTGGGTTATAATGGGAACCCCTTGACAGTTCACCTTAAATAAAACTCCTCCAGCAAGGCCCAACCATGGTTTTACCATTTGCCACCTAAGCCTTTTTTCCCTTGGGTTCTGCAGACTCAAGGGTCATCTTTATTTAAACCCCCGGGCTAGTGCTTCTCTGAGTGTTGGTCCAAAATAGAGCACCGTGCAGGGCCATCCCTTGGCAACTTGGGTTACGTCGGCTCATATACACTTAGCTTATCCGGTGTGCCCTAAGAACAAGATATGTGCAGCTCCTATCGAGATTTGTCGGCACAGCGGGTGGTCTTGCTGGTCTTGTTTTACCATTGTCGAGATGTCTTGTGACCGGGATTCCGAGTCTGATCGGGTCTTCTTGAGAGAAGGAATATCCTTCGTTGACCGTGAGAGCTTGTGATGGGCTAAGTTGGGACACCCCTGCAGGGTTTTGAACTTTCGAAAGCCGTGCCCGCGGTTATGGGCAGATCGGAATTTGTTAATGTCCGGTTGTAGAGAACTTGACACTTAACTTAATTAAAATGTATCAACCGTGTGTGTAGTCGTGATGGTCTCTTTCCGACGGAGTCCGGGAAGTGAACACGGTTCTTGTGTTATGCTTGAACGTAAGTAGTTTCAGGATCACTTCTTGATCACTTCTAGTTCACGACCGTGCTTTGCTTCTCTTCTCGCTCAGTGCGTAAGTTAGCCACCATTTATGCTAGTGCTTGCTGCAGCTCCACCTCACTACCCCTTTTCCTACCCATAAGCTTAAATAGTCTTGATCGTGAGGGTGTGAGATTGTTGAGTCCCCGTGACCCACAGATACTTCCAAACAGTTTGCAGGTGCCGATGATACCAGTGCAGGTGACACAACCGAGCTCAAGTGGGAGCTCGATGAAGATCGTGATTGTTGTGTTGTTTCGTTTCTTTTCGATCAGTAGTGGAGCCCAGTCGGGGCGATCGGGGATCTTTTGCATTAGGGGTGGTCTTTCTTTATTTTGGTTCCGTAGTCGGACCTTGATTGTAATCTGAATGATGTAATGCTATATTATGTATTGTGTGAAGTGGCGATTGTAAGCCAACTCTTTATCCCTTTCTTATTTAGTACATGGGATGTGTAAAGATTACCCCTCTTGCGACATGCCTACAATGCGTTTATGCTTCTAAGTCGTGCTCCGACAAGTGGGAGATATAGCCACATCGTGGGTGTTATAAGTTGGTAATCAGAGCCTTCCCATACTTAGGAGCCCCCCTGCTTGATCGAATCGCTGGCGTTGTTGAGTCTAGAAAAAAAGTTTTTGAGTCTTATAGGATTATATATATCGGAGAGTAGGATTCTTTTTACTCCTCAGTCCCTTCGTCGCTCTGGTGAGGCCTCCTGACGTAGAGTTTTGACTCTTCTCTCCTCAAATTTCACGAATTTTTTTTAGGATCACGCAGGTATCTTGGAATCATTCCGATGGTTTTGTGACGAGAACATTGTTCTTGGTGCCTCCTGACATTTAGGGGTTGCGGCAGTGTCCCGGGGAGTTGAGCTCCGAGGTGTTGTCGTCACAATTTTATCGTTACAGTTCTAGAATACCTGAGTTCACCGACATCGAAAATCTCTTTTATGCAGTTGTTGGTGAGATAACCTCGACGCCACCTAGTACTGGGGTGGGAGTTCGGGAGTATTTCCATAACTCGTATAACGGATGCTTTTCGAAGGTTGAGGTAAATGATTTCCGAATGTTTCTTGGTTATGTGTTGAAGGATGGATACAGCTGGATGTAGGATTGGCTAGTTTTGGGTGAGATATTATGCTTCCCTGTATCCCCAACACCTGATTGCATAAACAGAAAGTTTCGGGAGTTTATAAGTGGGAATTCAAGTAGCTCCTAGGATATCTTTCCGACAGATGTATGATATGAAATTGGGGTTCGACGTCTAGTGGTCCGCCTATCCACGGTTGGTTTTACAGTGGTCTCGTTGTGTCTTAAAGAGTCCTTGGCTATGCTAACTCGGGGATGCTTCGTATGTCATGTGCACTACCTTGTACATGATGGTGATGTACGATCGAGCCCGTGTGGGCCCCACCATGAAAACTTCGGACGAAATCTCTATCATATGTTTGTTCCGACTTATTCTGCAAGCCAATCCTTGTTCTGTTTTGGTTGGTGGTATTCGAGTTGCTTCTAAGTCAAGTGTTGATTCCATACCTTCCCTAAGCGGTGTTTTCACATTTCTATGTGAATACTAATCCTTCTTGCTTATCGAGATTGTCATGTCAACTCTTTTTCAACCGGCGTGCTTCTCTTCAAGTGGATCCGTTCATTTTCAACATCCGCAAGATCAACTCTAAGTTCTCCCAACAGTGTTCGTTCCATCCGTCCCAAGTTGCCTTTGTTTTCCCGCCCTCCCACCCTTTTTCTTTGAGGGCTAAGATTTCTTAATCAAGTATCCATCTTATTAATGTGAAGCTCCATTCTTTTCCGTCAATATTCTTATCCGGTGATTCTCAGGAAGATACTAACGGAGCTTCAAGTTCATCACTCTTTGTGTCTTTTATCTTCTCTGGTGGTTTCAAATCAAGCTTTCGGTGTTGATCATATTCCTTTCATTGTTTCAAATGCTTTCTCATGCTGGTGCACCTCTTAATTGTTCACCTCTCTCTAGTCATTTGTTCCGGAGTGCTGAAGATATCTCAGAAGATTTGTGTCTTCATTATCAATCCGTTCAAGATATCTCGAGGTTGTTATCTCATTCAAGCTATTTAACTCAACCGGTGCAATCTCCTTTTCAAGTAATGTTCAACACTGTATCTTTCGAGTGGGCCCTAACCCATAGGTCTTTTCCTAGGATCCTACCTGACTCTTATATTTTCTCGGAGCTATTCTCAAATCTTTCAAAGTTTGACATAAGAATGGATTATCATCAGTCATATGTCTTTCTCCAAGATCTTTCAAATTCTTTTCATCGTTGGTTCAACCTTTCTAATTTTCATCCCGGAGTATCTCATCTATTCATGGTGTTGTTTCTCATCGTCATTCTCAACACTTGAAGACCGAAGAAGAGTTTTTCCTCCAAATCTTATCCGTCGTCTCGAGGATTCATGGTTCTAGCCTTATGCCATCCTCTCATAATTATTTTCGATTGTGAGAATTCTTTCCACCTATCCGGAGCAATGTAGGAGTATTTTCAGTTAGATTCTTCGAAGGCCATCATTTCGGGTTTATTCATTCTAGCTTTGAGCTCTCGTTCTCCAAATCTTACCGGTGCATCATTCAAGTTTTCCCTAATCAGCTCGGGATCTATTCGGTCTCATGTTTCTAAACCCCCTCAAGTATCTTCATTCATTCTCTAATTCTTACCGGTGATTCACCCCTTTACTTCATTCGTTTTCAATTCTTAGTGAGGTTGTCATCTTTAGCATGGAAATAAATTGCTAGTGACTGATAGAGATACTGGCATGAACTATGTCATTATTATGAAAAAAACATATGTGTATTAAATTCTACACAACCAAAAATGTTACCTTATATGTGAATAACAATGCAACCTGACCCCCCCCCCAATCCCCTCCTCTCTTCCTTTGTGACATAGGGTTTGGTTATTTCATATTAAGGCCCAACTCAGTCCCTAATCCCCCATCCTCTTTTCTTCTCCCACTTCCACCTGATGCCCCTACTCTGTCTCCTCCATCTACCACTACTCCCCATGTTTCTTTATCAGGACTTAGATCTCTACGCTTCCTCAACATAGGTCACTACAACCATGAGTTTTGGTGACCCCGTGAAAGGATCGGTATGGTCGGCTAAATTATTTTAACTTCTTTTCCAATGTTAGGGAGCACATGAGAGAGCATCGAAGAACATATAAAGCACAAACTCACTTCATATGCATATAAATCTTACAAGAAAACAATTTATTGAAGCACAAAGTAACTAGCATCGGAAGGCAAAACAAGTACAACTTCAAAACCTTCAACATAAAAGAGAGAAAACTTAATATTCTTGAAATATCTATAAGCATGTCTTCCTCTCTCATAATAATTTTCTGTAGCATCATGAACAAATTCAACAATATAGATATCGCTTAAATCATTCTTATCCTCGTCCAAATTCATAAAAGTGTTATTACTCTCGGTAAGATCCGTCTCATTCATAATAGTGGGAGAAAATTCAACAATATAACTATCATATGAAACCTGACCGACATAACCCAATTAAACGTTAAAATCATAATGACAAGTTTCATGGTTTTCACTAGTATTCATAGCATATGTGTCATCACAATAATCATCACAGATAGCAACTTTATTCTCATAATGATCAATTGAAACATCCTCCAAATAGTGGAATTAACACTACTTAATATCATGACCTCTCCAAACCCACTTTGATCAATACTAAAATAAGATTTAACACTCCCTAAAGTAGTGGAGTCATCACTATCTAAAGTCACGACCTCTCCAAATCCACTTTCTTCATTGTAATGGTCATAATCGGAGGCATGTTTTCATCATAGTAAAAATATCTTCAAAAATAGGGAGACTAAAAAGATCATATTCATAAAACCCGTCATCCCAAGCTTATAGTTTTACATATCATTAGCATAATTCATATTCATAGAATACATACTAATAACAATGCAATCATGCTTAAAATTCAAAGAATTCACATGAACCACCTTTTAGAATTCTTCCTTGAATACATCAAGACCATGTTCTAAGTCAATATTTTCAAGATAAACTTTATAAAGTTAATCAAGTGCACTTGTATTCATTTTTGTTATTGTTTTGTTTTATGAACCAAACTAGTGAATAAAAACAAGAAACTAAAAGATTCAGTTGCAAGATCTAAAGCAGATACCTTCAAGAACTCACCTCCTCGACAACGGCGCCATAAATAGCTTTATGTCTACTGGACAACTTTATTCACGTAGACTTTGTTGGGCCTCCAGGTGCAGTGTTTTGTAGAAGAACAAGAAATTTCCCTGATGACCTAAGGTTTATTATTTCATGGAGGTGTAGGATGAAAGTGGTTTCTCTCAAACAACCCTGCAATCAAATACAAGTGGTCTCCTGCGTATCCAACACACCCAATACAATTGTTAATTGTATATGTGCGCTATCTCGGTAAGGAGATGATAATATATGTGTAATATGGATGGTGATTATAGCATTTTACAATCTGAACAAATAAAAGCAGCAAGATAGTAAGTAACAAAAGTGAGTAAAAATGTTGTTTCAATGCTTGGAAACAATGTCCAGGGTTCGTACTTTCACTATCACCAAATCTCACGATCATTAACATAACTAAACCAAATAATATTCCTTAAAAAAGTCCAGCAAAAAATGACTCCAAAGTTCCTATTTTTATCAGACAAAGTAGGATGAAATCATGTAGGTTCCCTTAACAGCAAACCACCTCAATGTCGTCTTTCCATTCTTAATCTATTGAACCGTCCCAATGTGCTGTAGATAGTCCCAAAAGTTGTACTACGACAACACCATATGATACTTATCGTTCAACCTTTATGCATGGAGTACCCCCAATGCCACCTCTGGTATCCACAAGTTAATTACTAGACATGCATCATGTATTCTCAAAATCCAAAATATTCAATTCAACATAAAGAAACTTCCAAGAGCAAGACTCAATTGACTACAATAATAATAAAAGGGAAAGCATCATTGGGTATAGTGTTATTTTATCAGTTTTTTTATTCTTTATGCGTTTTTCTTTCATAGTTTTTTTTATTTACAGGTATATTTATGATCTTAGGTGAGTGTACATGTATACATGCAAACACTATATAATACGTGTGTAACTATATAATACGTGTGTAAATTACACTAGAGTGCAAAAATTACACTATTATATGCTTATTCTTTGCATATTACAAAAAATATAATTTCAGTGTGAAAATTTTCTTTTTAAGGACAATACTAACGTCACTAATTTATTCTTCCTTAGAAAAAATATATTTTTTATATTGGTCTAGTTTTTATTTTATTTTGCTTCTTCTTTAAGGGTAATACTAATGCCACTAATTTCACTATTATATGGTTGTTTCTTCATAATATAAAAAGCAAAATCCTTTATAAATTTATTTTAATTTTTTCATTATTTGTTCATTTATTTTCTTTCTACTTAATGAGTACTACTAATGCCACTAATTCATTCTTTCTTAGAGAATTTTATTTTTTTTGTTTTTTCTTTATTTTTATTTTTGTTCATTTCTTTTAGTTTTTGTCTTATCAGGTATCGGGCACTTCATGTATGTTTCATCCTAAGTATCTTGTGGGCTTTTTTTTTGTGGTAGCAAAGGGCTGAGTGTTCCTCTGAAAATCGACTGAGATAAAATTTGGTGCAAGCTAGTCAGTTTCGATTCTACTACATGTTCATTTGTCACAAAATCGACTTACACAGAATCAGAATTGCACGTACTTGACCCCTGATTCATTATTTCTTAGAGATTTTTTTCTTTTTTTTTCTTTACTGAGTTATTGCATGTATGTACTCGTAGTACTCTATTGAGAAAAGTCCAGCCCTGATGGCCATGCATGTGAGACCCATCCATGTGTGACATGAGAAGCAACAAAACATGCATTGCACCGGCATTGGGCCTTTTATCGGTAGTTGTGCTTCATCCGCTCGAAAAAAGTGATTGGCGAAAATATAATTTTCAAGCAACTGATGGATAGAGCGTCCCAGACAAATTCAATAATTCCCAATATTCTAATGCTAAAAGAATTTTCAGACAAAAGTATTAATCCTACACAAAACCTCCAGCAATTTATGTTTTCTTTCGAAAATTAATTACTAGCCCGTGCGGCCGCAGGATTGATGACTAGTACTATATTAGTAGTAGTACGAGCTTTGCTAGACTTAAGGGTTCATCCAGTAGAAAATCACGAGAGTATTGGAGATAGGATCCGTAACATGCCTGTACTGTAGAATTATTCCTAGTAGTACCATGTCACATTGCATAAATTTTGTTCTGTCTACTACATATCTAGATGTGCTTTAAATATTGCAATTGAAGGTGACTCAATTAAATATAACAAAAAAATTGCATCAATCTTCGTGTAAAATCATGACATAGGATAATTGACATCAGATTTTGGCATGACAAAAAACGTATATGAGATGGCATCAAACGAAAAAGTGTCCAATATCAAAAATCAGCTTGTGCTTGAAATGAATAACTTTGATGGGTCATCACTATCTGGTCTCATCTCGAGGGCCGAAATTACTCGAAGTGCCCAAAATTTGTGTTCAGAATACTTTTTGGCCGATTACGTCTCCAAGACGACCTTAGATGAAGGAGTGTTCTACATGAATTGTCTTCATCTCATCGAGCTAATCAATTTTGATATATAAATCATCTCAATCTGAGATGTATGCAAAAGTTTGAGCCGATGTACATTGGACTAGCCATGAGTAAAAATGACCCTGTGCATCAGACACCCATGTGGGTGATGACTGATGGGTCGCGCGAGCGATTTGGCCCTCAAGATGGCCTCGAAACGAAAAGCGTTCAACACGAAAGTTGTTCGCCTTATCGAAACAGTTTAATTTAGTTTTGGCTCATCTTCATCCAAGGTCGTTTTTGGGCCCGACACGTTTATGGCCTGTCGGGCCCAAAAACCAAACTATTGTCTCAAACTTGCCTAAATCTGAGTTCGATTAAATTTGAAGTCCTTTTCTTGTACGGAAAGTCTAGCCGCCTTATAAATAGATGAGAGGTGATGGCCTATTGGACAACCCACAATCGCAAAACCCATCTAGTTTTTATCCTAATTTTGCATCTCTCCATTGTTGTGTCTCTCTCATTGTTCGTTCGCTTTTCATGTTCAACGCAGCGATCCTCAAGGATCTATGGGTGGGCGAACATACCTAGGGCTGCTCGTAGCCACCACGCGTCCACACAAGGTCCTTTCCGGGCGTGTGGGGTTTCGGGTGCTCAAAAGTTCTTGCTGGTTGTCCTGCGTACCGCGCTTTAGACGAGGCTTCTTCGGCGTGAGCTGTGGTGCATCACCCTCGATATTGAAGGTACACGACAAAGTGTTGGTGTGCGAACAAGAACTTAGATGTGCAATACTTAATTAGGGTATATCTAAATGTGCTTTAGCAAAATCGTAGTTATTTAGTAGTAGTCTAGTAGACTGAGAAAAGACATTATCCTATGCATGGTATATACCGTGCATGTATCAACCATTGGTTATCTTTGAGATTCGGGCCCATGCATGCATCTGGTCGTTGTGTTGCTTAGTTAATCTCAATTTATGACCCTTTGTTCTATTAATTTAGGCCCCTTTCAATGCACCGGTGTTAAGATGAGGTGCTAAGCATATTTTAAAGAGTTTAGCAACTAAATCCCCCAATGCAAAGGTGCTTAATTTAGTGTAGCTAAGCATCCTTCATTTAATAATTTAGCAATTAAAGATCTTCATGCATTGATGAGCTTCTTTCATTTAAGTGTTTTGCCTAGGTTCACGCGCTTGGCATTGTTTTTCTCCGAGATTGCCACACTCATCTCTCTTCTCTTAATTATCTTGCCATGTCATATTTTTGCCTACATAGCAGCCTTACCACATGTACAAGGTGGAGCATTGGGAGGGGCCTTATGCCATATCAATCAGTCACTGTTTCTCCTGACAACTTTTCCTTGTAGTTATTACCTGCAATATATCTCCTCTCACTCACAAAAGTAGAGACGACTACGTACTATACTACACTCACTCACGTTTTTTTCCATATGATTCTAAAATTTAAATTTATTTTATATTTTGAACCGAAGTTTGATTTATGATACATTTGTATATTTATGTTCATTGTGAAGAGAACATTGAAATAAGATCACTCTTGAATATATTTTTACAAATTATAAAGTTCAAATATGAAACGTGGTTCCCCGCAAAAAAAGTAATTGTGGAGAGACCTTACGAAACTGTAAAATAAACTACTGCAAGTACCAAGTTTCATCAAGTTTTCTATAGGTTTTGTTTAAAATATCTCATCGGTATAAACGCATTTGTCCAAATAGAATATAACACAAACTTTTATTTCAGAAGATATCAAGCATCTAAATCATTAAACACAAAGAGAAAATATGTTAGAGTTTTTTAACACAGTACAAACGCAAGCACTCATATATACGTGCATACACTCATCCCTATGAACGCACACATGCATACCCTACTCCTATGAACACCTTTGAAAGACTGAGTCGGCATATCAGGTTGAGATTTACGTGTAGAAGTGCATGCTCTAGCCAATGCAACCAAAACTTGAGACCTCTTGGCTCCGATACCATGTAGAAGTGCATGCTCTAGCCAACAAGCAAAAGACCGATTTGATGGAAGAGACTAGGCAGCACATTATATGTCAACATTACGAAGTCGCCGTAGGTGCCTCGTCGTTGACGGGAACGTCTCTCCCACTAAAAGCACATTGCCGGAAATCCTGAAATAATGCGAGCACCAAGACTTGAATCCTGGTAGGCTAGAGATACCACTGTCCCTGTAACTATCCATCCACTCAAACGGAAGGACACAATTAAAAAAGGTTGACACACACAAACTGACCGTGTGACAGAAAGGTGGAAAAAAGTGAGACGTACAGCAGGTTAGTACATTGGATTTCTTTAGGGCTAGATAGGATTGCTCCTTCATATAGCCTGATTCCTATGTATTGGAGCTGAGCAACCCCCTCTCCGGGTCGACGGTTTCCCAAATGCCGCCTCTCTGCGCATGGCCTCTACGACACCAAACTTTGTATTCTCCAACTCTTTTATCAATAAAATGATACGCCTTCGAACGTATTTGTAAAAAAAAATATTTTTTAAGGACATTAAAATAATTAAGCGGCAGATCAATGCACGGTATATATTGTGTATGGTAGAAAATGCACTCTCATAGTCAGACTAGCCTTTTACTGGAGTAAGCTAACGTCGTGGAGTCGGCATCCGCGTCAACCCTCGACGTGCGACGGCCGGCGGCACACGCTGCCCTGCCAGGCGCAGACATGACTGTATATAGTTACACACGAGCCTTCAAGCCCCAAACTCTCCAAAACGCACAAAAGAGCAAGCTACGTATCAACAGAGCCTTCAAGTTGCACAGCGTCATCGATCTATCAAGCTAGCATATATAGGGCAGCGGAGCGATCAAGATCACGGGCTCGGCGGTGTACCAAGTGGTGGAGGCGATGGCGCCGCTGTACACGGCGGCGGCGCTGGGCTACGCGTCGGTGCGGTGGCTCAAGGCCTTCTCCGAGGAGCAGTGCGCGGGGATCAACCGCTTCGTGGCCACCTACGCCCTGCCGGCGCTCATCTTCGACATGGTCTCCACCAACGACCCCTACGCCATGAACGCCCGCCTCGTGGCCGCCGACACGCTACAGAAAGGGGTCATGCTGCTCGGCCTCGTGGCGTGGGCGGCGTGGTCATCCCTCCGCCGCCGCGGGACATCCGCCGGCAACGGCAAGGTTGCGGCCTCGCCGCTGCAGTGGGTGGTGACCGCCTTCTCCATGACGCAGCTGCCCAGCACCATCATCATGGGCGTGCCGATCCTCGGCGCCCTGTACGGGCCCACGTCCAAGGACCTCATGAAACAGATCGTCGTGATGCAGCTCTGCGTTTGGTACAACGTCATCATCTTCATGTACGAGTACATGGCGGCCATGGATGGCAGCAACAAGGTCGGCCCCGCCCCAGCGTCGCCGGAGAACGTTGGGAGCACGGAGGTCGCGGCCGCACAACCAGGCATGGCCGTGGCCAGCCAGACAACGTCGACGGCGGTCGTGGGAGAGGTGACTCCGACTCATGGTGCAGATGCCGAGGTCGCGCAGGCAGAGGATCTGGCGCTGCCGGCACCTCCATCGATGAGCCATGTCGCTTTTGTGACAGGGAAAAAGGTTCTCAAGATCCCAAACACATATGCTGCCTTCCTTTCAGAGTAAGTCCCTTCAAGTAAGTCCCTTCCTTTCAGAGTTCATTCATACTCCACTCGGCAGTAGTTTAGCGCGGTGCGTCAGCGGGAAATGGTTTTCATCATCTTCAAAAGTGCCCTGAAGATAGATTGATCATGATACTAAGAAATTTAATCTACCTAGCAAAGTTTATTTGGTATTTTCAAAGATGCATCTACCTAGTAAACTAGATGGTGCCCCGCACGTTGCTGCAGGAAGTTTGAACAAATAATTTGTAAGGAATAAATGCCAACTACATGATATACATGTGAAAGAAAATAAGGTAATAAAGCAGAAGCACCATGTTGTATTATCAGTGCATCAAATGGTGTTTCAAAAATTGAGAATAATTCAGTTCATCCAAAAAATGTGGCTCACCCGCAAAAAAAGTGGCTAATAAAAATTGATCTTTTATGGCCATGCTTCAAGTTAGGCTAAAGGTTTCAGTTACATTGCATCCTCTCAGCCATTTAGATGTATGTAGATGTTGGTGCAAAATAGATCACATTTAGATACAGCACATTCACAAGTCCTAGTATTACATGACAATAAAATGAGTAAGTGACATTTGTTGATATTATGTACACGCATCAATAGATTTTGCCAGTCACTAAATGATACTCCCTCCGTCCAATAATACATATATAATTATGGAACTGAGGGAGTATTCCTGAAGCCTTCGGATGACCAACATTACCAAGTGTATCAAGTTTGTTCTCTCTCTCCAATTTAGTCTCAATACTGTGATATGGAACAACAAAAAAGCAATATACTATCAGTAAGTGTTGGGGAAAGGGGAATCGTCACCTGAAATCAAACAACTTCTACTTATACCTGCTATAACATAACTGTACTACAATAGGTAATATACTTGAGTTACTAGCAGTATAAAAATAGCCATTTCATAAACCTGTTTGAACCCCTGTATGATCTAGTTGACGGAATAAGATAGAGGGAATTAACTTGGACAAATCATTGCAGACGTATAACTGGTTAGAGCAAGAAAAAATAGCTACAGCTAGGTGACAAATATTATAAATATTAATAAGGAGAGAAACTTATGTACCTTCTCAAGAATTCCAAATTTGGTTCATTGCAGACTTCTTGCCACACATCATCAGGAAACCTATAAAGCTTGAATCAACAATTTTTAAAATAGAAATGTATAGAATAAGCATCAATTAGTAAATTCTTGAGAACCAAAATCGGAGTACATTCATGTCAGCAGATACCATGGTCCAAGTTGTAGCATGAGCAAGGAACAAAAACTGATTTTCAGATTAATTAGAAGTCATCGGAGAGCAAACAACGGTTGTGGGATCAGGCAGGCATGCCATTGATGCCATGCTTGAAGGAGACTGTAAGTGGTGTGTGTTGTTGGCGACAGATGTGGTGATGTTAGCTCTTACACAAAGACCAGTCACGAGAATTTTCAAATGAACTCTGAATTTGTAGTCAAGGAAACAAATAGTAGACACGAAAAGGAACTGACAACACTGGGCAAAGCCTGCACCATTATGCTCTCACGGTTTATTGGATATAGTTTTGAACTTATTTTAAGCAAAATTGAGATTATTGAAATTGTACATACTACTGCTGAAAAGAAACTACACGATAATTCAAATGGTCATGCCCTCAAAGTATGCAAAGAGAGGGCATGTGAAACGGTTATAATCTTCTACAGGTGACCTGATGAAAAAGAGATGTTTCATTATCGAATTTGCCATTCATGAAAAAACAAAATTCATATAAGTAAAGCTCACACTAAAGATATCACGTATTAAGCAGGCCAATGATGTTGAAAAGATATCCGTCAGCAACCAAATGTATTGTATTCTGGTGAAATCTCTAACAACAATGACGATCTCTAGAAATGTACCCCCAAACACACAGTACACAGGGTGCTTGTATAGAATGCAAGTTTACATATCCAATCAAAGAAATATTAATTCAGATTTGAATGAAGCAAACAAAAATGCAGAATTAGCAATGGAGAGGAACTTGGGAAGAATATACCAGTAGGAGACAAAAATCTGCAGAGTATGCATATGCAGTGATCGGGCCGACCAAGATGACTACTTGGTTGTCGTCTAGCACACACCACCTGAGATCATGGGAAGACGAAGTGAAGCACCATCTCAGATATTATTAGGAGAGGGAGCGCCAAACATCAATTACTGAATACCTACAACAAAAGTTATAGATGAGAGAGGTTGTTGTTTCTTCAAAAGTAGGCTGTTAAATATAGAAGGCAGAAGGCGTAAAGCAGTGGGTGTGTACGCCTGTACGGTTCGTCTGATCTCTTCTGAATAAGATTTTTTTTTCAAGACAGAATACCAAATTCGTACTGAAGAACAGGTACTGAACCTTGCAAATCCATCGCTGATAGAAAGGAGCCAAACTTCATGCGCAGATGCATGAGGTCAGCTTGCCCCAAAACAAAAAAGGCACCATTGCTGCAGTAGAATGTCACTTGCCAGGAAGGGCCACCATTGCCGCAATCAATGTCGTCTCTGAATCAGTCGAGGCGGCACCTGCGGGAGGACGTCGATCTAGCACTCCTGCAAGTCATGGCTATCAACGGAGGCCCTACCCGATGTCACCACTAGCCCAGCCCTTCGAGGCCGAAAAGAAAAACGTCCACCAGCTGGAGACCTCCCCGGCGCGACGTACACTCCATGGTTGAGTTGCCGAGAAGAGCGTCCATCCAGGCGAGAGCCCAGCGGATGCGTGGTGGGGAAGTTGAGCGGCACCGAGAAGGGTTGGCCGCACCACGGGGAGCCTTCCTGGCCTTCTGTCGAGGCACCCGACACACGACGGCAAGGTAAACGCCGAGAGTGGTTGGGGTCGATGTCGGTGCAGTGGCATCCGCCGCGAGGCCCTCTTCTTCCAGGGCGGGGGCCCCTACGTCGGGGAAGCCGGAGGCAGGGCTAGGACGACTGCCTGTGGATCTCGTTGCAAGGGGGCACGCCCTCGCCATCGCTTACCTTAACAAATCGCAAGCGCTCCGGGGAGAAATACTACCAAATTGTAAGAGCAACTGAATCGACAGAGTAATTGTGTAGTGGGATTTGATGGAGATTGGAGAAGACGAAGAGGAAGGGGAATCCGCTGCCATGGGGAACTGGTGAGGCGCTCTGTTGGGAAGGATGCGATGGGAATCGCCACAGACGGAAATAGACGCGTGGGCAGCCTCTCTCGCCGGTCCTACCCGCATTAACTGAAGCTAACATGGCTGTTTTCTAGCGTGGTTGGTTCCACATGTAATCCTCTAACTAAGGCCTCCTTTGGTTTAGAGGAATTTCATAGGAATTCTAGAGGATAGGATTCTTATAAGATTTTTTCCTTTAGAGCCCTTTGGTTTATAGGAATGGATTCCTATTTCTACATAGGATTGGTTCCTATCCTCCACATTTCATAGGAAAATAAAAAAGAGCCTAAACTCAATGGAAAAATTCCTTTGGTGTCAACCAAATGACATCTTGTTTTCTAGTCCTACTCATAGGATTTGAGATACATGTCATCTCATTTCCTACAAGATTCCTATTCCTATGATAATCCTATCCTATGAACCAAAAGAGGCCTAAATGCTGAAGCTAACATGGCACTGATGATGATGTGGATAGCTTGCATGTCAAGAAAAATAGAATAGTAGGATGAACTATTTAAGTATTATAGATTATAAATTAATCTATTATCTTAGAAGCTGGATTAATTAGGCTATTAGGTTGTACTCCGCTAAGAAAAGTACTACTACCTCCGTCTAGGTGAATAAGTCATTCGCGTAGTTCTAGGTCATCGATTTGAGGAACTAAATATGTGTTATATGTCATGAAAAGTATATCACTGGATTTCTACACGGATGTAGTTTCTAAATATATATTTTTTGTCACATATAATACATATTTAGATAATGAAATCGTCGACCTAGAACTACGGGAATGACTTATTCACCGAGACGGAGGTAGTAGCACAGTAAGGGTAGTATATATCGTTGTACCTTTGAAACCGGGTCTTAGATGACACGCAAAACACTTGACAAACTGACAGAGCGGCCCCGGTGGAAAGAACCTGGTGTATAAGTGTATGCTCTAACCAATGCAATCAAAAAATCGATCTGATGAAAGAGACTAGGCAACATACGTCAAGAATTTCCTTCACACGTGGCTCTCTTAGGCCTAAACGTGGACCGAAAGTGTGTTGCAATTTAATTGTTCAGAAAACCAATCTTATGAAAAAGACCAGACAATACATTTATACGTCAACACATGGGTCCACCTTGTGTTATGAGTATTCTCTTAGCGCCCGGCGGCTAGCAAACAGGAGCCCATAGCACCAACCGAACTAGGGGTGGTAAGAACCCTAACAAATGAGCAGATCAACTGAAGATCGGATTAAAGCAAATTCACATAACGCGGGTCCAATTCAACGGTCGCGCGTGTCAAAACAACATGGCTTCACTACGACATGACTCATGTGGTAAGCAATCCAACCGAACTATGGGTGACAAGAACCCTAGCAAATGAGCAGATCGATTGAAGATCAGATTAAAGCAGATTCACAGAACGCAGATCCAATTCAACGCTTGCACGTGTCAAAACAACATGGCTTTGCTACGACATGACTCATGTGGTAAGCAATCCAAACTATTTTTTTTAAATCGTGGCTTTGCTGAAGCCTGGCCTCCCGATGCCCTAGTTTGGGCTAGCCCACGCTCACCCTGCTGTTTCTTCTATTTATTTTTATTTTTCTTTCTTCATTTTTATTTTTATTTTCTTTCTCTTTTCGTGTATAACAAAGTTCATTGCATATTTATATACAAAATTTTTCATCATATATTTAAGGAAATGTTCACCCTATATTAAGAAAATATTCAACATATTTTTTAAAGGCTCGTTGTGTATTTTAAAATTGTTTAGCGTATATCAAAAAATGTTCAATGTTTATTTACATATTTTTTAGTGTATATTACCAATATGTTTAATATGTATTTAAATATTTGTTCAGCATATAAGGCAAAATAGTTCGGTGTGTCAATTAAAAATGTTATAGAATTTGAAAAAAGTTCATTGATTTTTAATAGAATGCGGATTTTGAAAAAAGATATCTAATTGGAAACAAAAGTTCGCAAATTTCAAAATAGTCATGGATTTGAAAAATGTTCTTAAAATTTGAAAAGAGTTCATGGATTTGCAAAAATTCACGAATTCCCAAAAAAAGCTCACGAATGTGAAAATAAGTTAGCGAATTTAAAAGGTCTGGATTTAAAAAAATGTGAATTTTAAAAGGAAAAGAAAATCTCAAAAGAAAGAGAAAGAGAAAAGGAAAAAAGCTGAAGAAACCAGCCAACAAAACAAAAAAAATCAAACAGGGAAACCATAGTGTTTTTTACTGGTATATATGAAGGAGAAGAAAGAAGTAAACTAAGCACAACAGCTAAGGTGCACACTTGGTTACTGCGGTTTGTACTAAGGCAGAGAGGGTGTGGCCCAGTGGGCGAAACAGCTTATAAACATCACTTAAGGCGCGCAATAGAATCGGG